>NC_071542.1:1955000-2120156 GCF_026979565.1 Vidua chalybeata | reverse complement strand
TGGATTGTTTGGATCGGGGCCTGTGTCGGGCAGGCACAGCGGGGGCGGGGCCGCTCTCTATCGCGACTCAGCCGTGTCGCCGACCCCGGGCGGAGCCGCTCGCCCCCGCCATTCCCCGCCGAGCCCCCCCGGCCCTCGCCGCTGGCCGCGGGGCAGGGATGGCGGGGTCGGGGTCGGGAAGAGGAAGGCGGGAATCGATCCCCCCGCCCGATCGGGATCGATGCCGTGCCCCGGTCGATGCTTCCTGCCCCGGGGCTCGGGGGCACCGCTCCCTGCATCCCGCTTTTCCCGGGCAGGATCGCTCCGGGGGCGTCATGCGGGAGCCGCGTCCCCCCGCCCCCGTCCCCGTCCTCCCTCCCGCCGCAAGCGGCTGCACGGGCCGCTGGAATTCCCGCATGGATCGGGAATAGCGGCACGGGAGGCTCCGTCCTTCTTCTCCTCCATCCTCCGAGGGATGCGCGGGTGGGACGGGGGGAGCCGCGCCCCGACGGCATCGCCGCCGCTCCGGGGGAAAGCCGGCAAGCGCACCGCGGCGGCGGAGCGGCGGAGAACGTCTTTTTTTGGGGTTGTTTCCGTATTTTCGGGGGGTACCGGCGGTGCGGGAGCGGCCGCGGGCGGCGCCGGCCGGGGGGGTGGGTGGTGGGCTGGGAGAAGGAAGGGGGTGGCGAGCGGGCGGAGGGGGAGGCTGGCAGAAATGCAAATCGCTGCCTCTCGCTGTGCCTCGGCAGCCCAGAGCCCGCACGGCCCCGCCGCCGCTCGCAGCTCAGCCCCGGCAGGCGCGGGGGCAGCGGGCGGGGTCCCCCCGGTCCCCCCGCCCCTCGGCCGGCTGGCAGGAGGAGGATGAGGAGCGCCGGGAAGGGCTGAGGGTGGCGGAGAGGCACCTAGGAGAGGGTGAGTGGCGGGGGACAGCGCGACAGGGGCACAGGAGAGGGGGAGTAGGGCGGGGATGAAGTAGGGAGAGACGGGGGAGCGAGGGAGGGAAGAGCTGGAGGAGAGGGAGAGGAGAGGGAAGCGAAAGAAATAATTGGGGAAGGAGGGATGAAAGCAGCGGATAAAGAAAATGGAGGTTAATTAGTTGGTTATTTCGGGAGGGGGAGAGGGGGAGGAAAAGCCTGATAGAGCCGAGAAAAAGAAAGTGAGAAGGGTGGGAAGAGCCGGGAAGGGGAAAGGGAGAAGGAAAAACCCGATCGAGCCGGGAAAAAGAGAGTGAGAAGGGTGGCAAGAGCCGGGAAGGGGAGAGGGAAGGAAAACCCGATCGAGCCGGGAAAAAGAGAGTGAGAAGGGTGGGAAGAGCCGGCCAGGGAGGAGGGAAAGAAAACCTGCTGGAGCAGAGAAAAAGAGAGCGAGAAGGGTGGGAAGAGCCGGCCAGGGAGAAGGGAAAGAAAACCTGCTGGAGCAGAGAAAAAGAGAGCGAGAAGGGTGGGAAGAGCCGCCGGGAAGGGGAGGAAAGCGGGGGAGAGGGCGAGGAGGGGATGCGCGGGAGGCAGCGGGCGGCAGCCGGGGGGAGCCGGGCACAGACAATGGGGCGCGGCCCCGCCGCCTCCACCTCCCGCCGGCGGGCGGGGCCGGGGCGCGCTGGCGCTGAGCCCCGCGCTGTCCCCTGCCAGGGGGACATGGCCCCGCTGCTGGCGCTGCTGCTGGCGGCCCTGCTGGGCTCGGGCCGGGCGTGCCCGGAGCCGTGCGCTTGCGTGGACAAGTACGCGCACCAGTTCGCCGACTGCGCCTACAAGGAGCTGCAGGCCGTGCCCGCGGGGCTGCCCTCCAACGTGACCACCCTGAGCCTGTCGGCCAACAAGATCAGCTCGCTGCCCCGCGGCGCCTTCGCCGAGGTGACCCAGGTGAGCTCGCTGTGGCTGGCGCACAACGAGATCGCCGCCATCGAGCCCGGCGCGCTGGCCGTGCTGGCGCAGCTCAAGAACCTGGACATCAGCCACAACCAGATCGTGGAGTTCCCCTGGCGGGACCTGCGCAACCTGAGCGCGCTGCAGCTGCTCAAGATGAACAACAACCGCATGGCGCTGGTGCCGCCCGACGCCTTCCGCACGCTCAAGGACCTGCGCTCGCTGCGCATCAACAACAACCGCTTCGCCACGCTGGCCGAGGGCATCTTCGACTCGCTGGGCTCGCTGTCGCACCTGCAGATCTACAACAACCCCTTCGAGTGCTCCTGCGCGCTGCGCTGGCTGAAGCGCTGGATGGAGAGCACGCTCATCTCCATCCCCGAGAAGGACTCCATCGCCTGCGCGCTGCCCGAGCGCCTGCGCGGCGTGCCGCTGGCCAAGCTGCCCGAGCTGCCCTGCGCCGCGCCCGCCGTGAGCCTCAGCTACTCGCCCGAGCTGGACGCGGCCGAGCTGCCCGACGGCCTCACGCTGAGCCTGCACTGCGCCGCCAGCGGCTCGCCGCCGCCCGAGCTGCGCTGGAAGATCCGCACGGCCGGCCAGAGCCTGGAGCTCGGCGGGAGCGGCCCGGAGAGCGCGGCCAAGGAGGCGCCGCGGCCGGAGCCCGAGCGCTTCGTGGCGTTCAAGAACGGCACCTTGGTGATCCCGCGCCTGAGCAAGCGCGAGGAGGGCACCTACACCTGCGTGGCCACCAACGAGGTGGGCAGCAACCACTCCTCGGTCAGCGTGGCCGTGGCGGGCGCGCAGAAATACCCGCCGGCACCCGGCGGCGACCCGCTGGGCGGCAAGGGGCAGGCGGGCGACAAGAAACCCGACGCCGAGGCGGCCAAGAACAGCGTGCTGACCCCGGAGGAGAGGGGCAAAGCGCTGGGCCCCACCCGGCAGAGCCGGCCCGGCTCAGGGGCGGGGCCGGAGCCTGAGGGCCGGGGCCGGGTCCCGGTGGAGCCGCCGGGCCTGGAGAAGAAGTGCGGCTCCTCGGCGGGCGGCTCCAAGTACATCTCCAACCACGCCTTCAACCAGAGCGGCGACTTCAAGCGGCACAGCTTCGATCTGGGCGTCATCGCCCTGGACGTGGCCGAGCGCGACGCCCGCGTGCAGCTGACGCCCACCCAGCCCGGCGGGGGCCACCTGGGCGTGCTCTACCTGTGCCAGCAAGGCCGCCAGGGCCACGCCCTGCTGCAGTGGTCGCAGATCGAGGCCGGCGTGAACTCCTACTGGTTCCAGGGCCTGAGCCCCGGCACCAACTACTCGGTGTGCCTGAGCTCGCCGGGCGAGGAGTGCCGGGTGCAGGTGGTGTTCACCACCAAGAAGGAGATCCCGTCGCTCATCATCATCGTGGTGGTCAGCATCTTCCTGCTGCTGCTGGCCACGCTGCCGCTGCTGGGCGCCACGTGGTGCCACCTGCTCGCCAAGCTGCAGGCCAAGCCCTACAAGCTGATCATGAAGGCGCAGAACCCCGACCAGATGGAGAAGCGCATGGCCGCCGACTTCGACCCCCGCGCCTCCTACCTGGAGTCCGAGAAGAACTTCGGTCCCGGCGAGGCCGAGGCCGAGGAGGAGGAGGAGGAGGAGGAGGAGGCGGGGGATGAAGAAGGAGCGCGGTGGCGGCGCGGGAGGGAGGGGGAAGGCGCGGCGGAGCTGGAGCGGGAGGAGAGCGTGGCCGCCAGCTCCATGGCGGAGTCGCAGTCCAAGGGCGGCGCCGAGGAGTTCGAGGTTCGCTCCGAGTACAGCGACAAGCTGCCGCTGGGCGCCGAGGCCGTCACCATCTCCCCGGAGATCAACGGCAACTACCGGCAGCGGCCCCGCTGAGCCCCCCGAACCCCCCGGCCCCCGCTCCCCACCCCCGCTCCGCCCGGGGAAAAACCTCCGGCAACGAGCGGAGCCATCCCCGCCTCTCCTCCCCCTCCCCCTCCTCCTCCCCCTTCTCCTTCTCGCCCGGTGCCGCCGGGATGAGCCTCCCACGATTTCGTTTCCATTTCGGGCAACAACGATTCCCTCTCCCCCGCCTCCCTCCGCCGCCCGCCAGCCCCGCGCTCCCTTTCCCCTCCGAGGAAAAAAAACGAAAAAACCCCGAGAAAACGGCTAAAAGCAAAAAACCCCATAGCCCCAAATTCTCTTTGCTGGAATCGGTTCAGTCCCCGCCGCTCCTCGGTGCCCGGTGAGTCCCCTCTGCTCCCCGGTTCTCTCCTGTCGAGCCCGGAGCGGTCCCCGCCGCTCCCCGGTGGGTGCGCGCCGCGCTCCGGCGCATCCCGATTTTCCCCGGCGGGTGCCGACATTCCCGGTCCCCGCTGCTCCCGGGCGGTTTCCCCGCTCCACGATGGATCCCGGGGCTCCTCGGTCCCCGCCACTCGCGGGCGATGCTCCCTGCGCCCCGGTGGGTGCCGACATTCCCGGTCCCCGCGGCTCCCGGGCGGTTCTCTCCAGCCCCCGATGGATATTGGTGCTCCCCGGTCCCCGCCGCTCCTGGGAGCTGATCCCCGGTCCCTGCCGGGAGCTGATCCCTGGTCCCTGCCACTCCTGGGAGCTGATCCCCGGTCCCCGCCACTCCCGGGAGCTGATCCCCGGTCCCTGCCGGGAGCTGATCCTCGGTCCCCGCCACTCCCGGGAGCTGATCCCCGGTCCCTGCCGGGAGCTGATCCTCGGTCCCCGCCACTCCCGGGAGCTGATCCCCGGTCCCTGCCGGGAGCTGATCCTCGGTCCTTGCCACTCCTGGGAGCTGATCCCCGGTCCCCACCACTCCCGGGAGCTGATCCCCGGTCCCCACCACTCCCGGGAGCTGATCCCCGGTCCCCGCCGCTCCTGGGAGCTGATCCCCGGTCCCTGCCGGGAGCTGATCCTCGGTCCCTGCCACTCCCGGGAGCTGATCCCCGGTCCCCACCACTCCCGGGAGCTGATCCCTGGTCCCCGCCGCTCCCGCTCCCGGTGGGTCCCGGTTCTCCTGGTCCCCGCCGCTCCCGCTCCCGGTGGGTCCCGGTTCTCCTGGTCCCCGCCGCTCCCGCTCCCGGTGGGTCCCGGTTCTCCTGATCCCCGCCGCTCCCGTTCCCGGTGGATCCCTCTCTCCCCGTTCAGCACCGGATGAGCCGGGACAGCTCCGAGCCCCCCAAGGGCTCCCCAATCCCCGATCCGCGATCCCCAATCCCCGGTCCCCAATCCCCGATTCCCGGTCCCCAATCCCCGATTCCCGGTCCCCGTCCCCTCCCCTCGGTGTGTTTTGGGTAGAGTAGCCTTGTAGCCAAGTGTGTGTGCCGCAGACGCGCCCGGAGCCGGCGGCCGAGGTCGCCACGGTGGCCACGGTGGCCGCCAGCCCGCTCGCCGCTCGCCCCGGTGCCGCGGAGAGCCGCGGGCGCTTTCTCTGCGCGCTTCTGTCCGTGACGAGTCAATAAAAGGGATTGAAAGTGGAGCCGCCTCCGTGCTTGGGGGGAAAAACCGGGATTTTGTCCCCAGGGCGGGGAGGGGACAGCCAGCAGGTGGCACCGCCACAGCCACCTCCTTTTATGTGCGTTCGCGTTTTTGTAATATCCGAAAAAACATCCATTCATTTTTTCCGGCCATAAAGCAGGCGCGGAAATCGCGAACGGAATCGCCCAAATCCATTAAATCTTCCCTATAAATTCACCCCGGAGGGAAGGGAAAAAAAAGGAATTCCATTTTCCCCCGGTGCGCATCGGAATCCGCTGGAGCAAGGAAACATCCCACGGATGTGTGTTTTCCACCGTTTTATGGATCATTTTCTATCATTTCCCAGATCGTTGTCTCTCATTTTAATTATCATTTCTGTCATTTTTATATAATTCACGTCGTTTTAGATATGCTTGCTATCATTTTAGAGATGTTTTTATTATTTTAGATATGATTCCTCTCATTTTAGAGATGTTTTATCTATAATTTTATCTGTAGCTTATTTAAGTTTTGATGGAATTTCTACAATCCCCGCGTCTCTTTTTTTTTGTAAAAAAACACCCCAAACCTTGCTCTTTTTTTGCCTTTTTCTCCCCAATTCTTCTCCCTGTCGGTGCCACCTCGGTTCCCAAGCACTCCCAGCACTCATCCCAAAATTCCCGCTGGATTTCTGCTCCCAATCCCATCTCACCAATGAAATCCCCCCTGGCAATCCAACATTCCTTTCTCCAGGGGAAAAAAAATGCCCAAATCCTCCCAAAATCCCCCCAATCCCGGGAATCTGAGGCTGCTCCAGGTGTTCGGATCTGCCTGGCAGAGCCTGGATATTCCCATAATTGTGGATATTCCCATAATCGTGTATATTCCCATAATTAATTGTGAATATTCCCGTAATTAATTGTGAATATTCCCATAATTGTTGACATTCCCATAATTGTTGACATTCCCATAATTGTGAATATCCCCATAATTGTTGATATTCCCACAACTGTTGGTATTCCCATAATTAATCGTGAATATTCCCATAATTATTGACATTCCCATAATTAATCGTGAATATTCCCATAATTGTGCATATTATCATAATTAATCGTGAATATTCCTATAATTGCTGACATTCCCATAATTGTTGACATTCCCATAATTGATTGTGGATATTCCCATAATTGTTGACATTCCCATCATTGTGGATATCTCCATAATTTTTGACACTCCCATAACTGTTGATATTCCCATAATTAATTGTGAATATCTCCGTGATTGTTGACATTCCCATGATTGTGAATATCCCCATAATTGTTGACATTTCCATAATTGTGGATATTCCCGTAATTGAGCGTCGCGCTCGGCAGTCACGGCGGGAAAGGAAAAGAACAATCATCCCAGCTGCCTTTAATTAGGGAACGTGGATTCCCGGGAATCCGGGATGAGGCCGGGATTTGCTGCTCTCCAGGAGGGCACCAATGAAGGGGGGGTGGGGATCTGCATTTCTCCTGGAAAAAATTCCTGCTGGGAATGGTTAAAGCAGCCATGGAGTGCTTGCAATTCCCAAAAATCCTCCGGTTTTATCCCCACAGCTGGAATGAGCGGGGAGCTCACAAGGGAATTCCAGACCCGCAGCGGGAATGGCCCCAGTTTGACCAGTTTGGAATGTCCCAGTATGACCAGTCAGGATTTCCCAGTTTGAGCAGTTGGGAATGTCCCAGTTTGACCAGTTGGAATGTCCCAGTTCGACGAGTCAGGATTTCCCAGTTTGAGCAGTTGGGAATTCCCGGTTTGAGCAGTTGGGAATGTCCCAGTTTGACCATTTGGGAATGTCCCTGTTTGAGCAGTTGGGAATGTCCCAGTTTGACCAGTCAGGATTTCCCAGTTTGACCAGTTTGACAAATCAGGAATGGCCCAGTTTGACCATTTGGGAATGTTCCAATTTGACCAGTCAGGATTTCCCAGTTTGAGCAGTAGGGAATGTCCCAGTTTGAGCAGTTGGGAATGTCCCAGTTTAACCAGTTTGGAATGTCCCAGTTTGACCAGTTGGGATTTCCCAGTTTGACCAGTTTGGGGTGGACAGGGCCCGTTCCCATTCCCATTCCCGTGTGGGATCTGCGGGATGAAATCCCCACAATCCCGAATTTCTGACCTTTTCTCGGGAATTCTCCGCAGGGACATGCGGAGGTGGCGTCAGGGACATCCCTGGTGCCACCCCATGTCACATCCCCCGGTGCCATCCCCGGTGCCATCCCCGGTGCCATCCCTGCATTCGGGAATTTCCTCCTCCCTCCTGATCCAGCCTCGGCCCCACAACTCCTCTGTGGGGTCACCTCGCCACCCCATGTCCCCAAGGCCTGTTCCCAAATGCTGACCCCAAAACCTGTCCCCAAACCTTGTCCCCAAAACCTGACCCCAAATACTGACCCCAAACCCTGACCCCAAATACTGACCCCAAACCCTGACCCCAAACCCTGTCCTCACCCCATGTCCCCAAACTCTGTCCCCAGACACTGACCCCAAAACCTGACTCCAAAACCTGACCCCAAAGCCTGACCCTAAATGCTGTTTCCAAAGCCTGTTCCCAAAGCCTGACCCCAAACCCTGTCCCCAATTCCTGTCCCCAAAGCCTGAGCCCAAACCCTGTCCCCAATTCCTGTCCCCAAAGCCTGACCCCAAACCCTGACCTCAATCCCTGTCCCCAATCCCTGTCCTCAAAGCCTGTTCCCAAATGCTGACCCCAAACCCTGTCCCCAAACCTTGTCCCCAAAACCTGACCCCAAATACTGACCCCAAACCCTGACCCCAAATACTGACCCCAAACCCTGACCCCAAACCCTGTCCCCACCCACTATCCCCAAAACCTGACCCCAAAACCTGACCCCAAAACCTGACCCCAAAGCCTGACCTCAATCCCTGTCCCCAATCCCTGTCCCCAAAGCCTGTCCCCAAAGCCTGACCCCAAATCCTGTCCCCAATTCCTGTCCCCAAAGCCTGACCCCAAAATCTGTCCCCAAACCCTAACCCCAATCCCTGTCCCCAAAGCCCGTCCCCAAACAGGGTTTTGGGGGATTTTGGGGGTCAAGGGTTTGGAGGGAAGGAGATTTTAGGGGATTTTAGGGGGCAGGGGTGTGAGGGAAGGGATTTTGGGGGGTTTTGGGATACAGGGAATTGGGGGGATGCAGTTTTAGGGGATTTGGGGCCAGGAGTGTGGGAGGATGGGTTTTTAGGGGATTCTGGGGGACAGGGGTGTGGGTTGTTGGGGTTTTAGGGGATTTTGGAGTACAGGGATTTGGGGTAATGGGTTTTTAGGGGATTTTGGGGCTCGGGGGTGTGCAGTGATGGGTTTTAGGGGATTTTGGGGCTCAGGGGTGTGCGGTGATGGTTTTTAGGGGATTTTGGGGCTCGGGGGTGGGCGGTGACGGGTTCTAGGGGATTTTGGGGGACAGGGGTGTGCGGTGATGTGGTTTAGGGGATTTTGGGGCTCAGGGGTGTGCGGTGACAGGTTTTAGGAGATTTTGGGGTACAGGGATTTGGGGTAATGGGTTTTAGGAGATTTTGGGGGACAGGGGTGTGCATTGATGGGTTTTAGGGGATTTTGGGGCTCAGGGGTGTGCATTGATGGGTTTTAGGGGATTTTGGGGGACAGGGGTGTGCAGTGATGGGTTTTAGGGGATTTTGGGGGACAGGGGTGTGCATTGATGGGTTTTAGGAGATTTTGGGGGACAGGGGTGTGCGGTGATGGGTTTTAGGGGATTTTGGGGGACAGGGGTGTGCGGTGATGGGTTTTAGGGGATTTTGGGGGACAGGGGTGTGGGTTTTAGGGGATTTTGGCGGAGCCGAGGACGGGCCGCGCGGGTCAGTGCCATGGAAAACAATCCCGGCCCGGGGGACGGGGAGGGGACGGGCCGGGAGGAGGAGGAGGAGGAGGAGGAGGAGGAGGAGGAGAAGCCGAGGAGCGCCCGGGAGCGGCGGGGCCGAGTCCAGCGGAGCGGGGACACCGGGGCTCCACCGGCGGTGACGGGGCGGGGGCGGCGGGCGCGGGGAGCGGGGTTGGAGCGGGCGAAAAACGGGGAAAAAAGCGGGGAAAAAAATCCGGGAAAGGAGGGGAGGAAGGAGGCAGGGCGGTTATTCACGGCCCTGGAATGCGCCGGGAGGCGGCGGGGGAGCCCCGGGGGGCTCTGGAAAAGGGGTGGGATGCGACCCGGAGCTCCAGGAGGGAAAAAATTCTGGGATTTCCCCTCCGCAACCTCCGGGAGATGGGATTTGTCCCTCCCTGCGCACCCCAAAATGTCACCTGGAGCTCCCCCAGAGCCAGCGGGGCGCCTTTGCCACCCCTGAGATCCCGATCTCGGGTTTATTCCCGAGAAATTCCCGCTGGGAATGGCAGCGCTGGGAGCTGGGAATGGAGGGCAGGGAAAGACAAAGGGGTCTGGCTGCCAGCTGCAGGGAATTCGGAGCGGGAAGGAACCTCTGGAGCGCCTTGCAAAAGCCCCCGCGAGGGGAATGAGGAGTTAAGTTGGGAAAAATTCCCTTCCCAAGAATTCCAGCAGCCGCGGGGACCCCACAGCCCCTGGCTGAGAGAAGGCACCGGGTTTTTTTCCATGACACGGCCTGTGAGCCCGCTGGAAATCCCAAAAATTCCCTGATTTCTGGGAAGGCCAATTCCCTGATTTATGGGAAGGCCAATTCCCTGATTTATGGGAAGGCCGGTTGGGAAAGAGCTGCGGAGGCTCCGTTCCTCCTCAGCGGGAGGAACCCGGAACCCCCCCGGCTCCTGCTGCCCGTCCCAAACACGGCTTCATCCCAAACCCGGAAAAGCTTTTCCAGAGGGGGAAGAACAAGCTCGAGGGGGGGTTAGGGAATCTCCCAGGCCGCTTTTGGCAGCCGGAGTTCTTTCCCGTCCCAGCTGTTCGGCCGGGCTCATTCCCGTCTCTGTGCCCGGCAGGAGGCGAGGATGCGGCCGCTGCTCGGCCTCGTGGCGCTGGTGACGCTGGTGTCGCCGGGCCTGGCCTGTCCCGCGCCGTGCTCCTGCTCCACCAAGAAGAACGGGCGGCTGCTGGCCGAGTGCGCCTACCGCGAGCTGCGGGACGTCCCGCGGGGCCTGTCCCCCAACGTCACCATCCTCACGCTCTCCGCCAACCGCCTGGGCCGCCTGGGCCGCGCCTCGCTGGCCGAGGCGCCCGAGCTGCAGTCGCTGTGGTTGGGCTACAACCACATCTCGGCCGTGGAGCCCGGCGCCTTCGCGGCCCTGCCGCACCTCAAGAACCTGGACCTGAGCCACAACCGGCTGGCGGATTTCCCCTGGCAGGACCTGCGCAACCTCAGCGCGCTGCAGATCCTCAAGCTCAGCAACAACCGGCTGGCCGCCGTGCCCCGCGGCGCGCTGGCCGGCCTGCGGGAGCTGCGCTCGCTGTGGCTCAACGACAACGAGCTGGCCACGCTGGCCCGCGGCACCTTCGAGGGGCTGCCGGCGCTGGCGCAGCTGCAGCTCTTCCACAACCCCTTCAACTGCTCCTGCAAGCTCTTCTGGCTCAAGGAGTGGGCGCACGGCACCTCGGTGGTCCTCTCCAGGGCCGGCTCCACGCTGTGCGCCGCGCCGGCGCGGCTGCGGGGCCGGCCGGTCACCGACATCCCCGGCGCGCTCTGCGTGCCGCCCTCGGCCCAGCTGACCTACCTGTCCGGCCCGGCCGCCGCCGGCCCCGGGGACGGGCCGACGCTGACCCTGCACTGCAGCGTGGCCGGCAGCCCCCCGCCGGAGATCCGCTGGCAGATCCGCACGGCCGGCCGCCGCGTGGACATCCACGGGCCCACGGTGGCGCGCGACGGCGGCGCCAAAGCGGGCCGGCGGCGCTTCCTGGCCTTCAAGAACGGCACCATGGCCATCCCCGACTTCGGCAAGGAGGACGAGGGCACCTACACCTGCCTGGCCGTCAACGACGTGGGCACGCGCGACGTCTCCGTCAACGTGGCGCTGGCCGGCTCGGCCGACCCGGCCGAGGAGCTGCCCCGCGATGACCCGCAGGCCGGGCACCCCGGCGGGCACAGCTGCGCCAAGGGGGACGAGCTGGATCCCTCTGGCATGGGCGAGAAGTTGGTCATCGTCTACCACGTGTCCGGCGAGGCCCGGAGCGGCGCGGGAGCCCGGGAATTCCGCCTGGGAATTCTGCCGCTGGCTGTGGGGCTGCTGCTTTGGTGAATCTCGGCGTTCCCGTTTTTCCGTAGTTTTTTCCTCTCGTAGTGCCTTTGCTGAGCTTCTGGCATCCGGGAGCGCTCCGGAGCCCAACGGGGCCACCGCGGGCCCGGGGCGGGTGGTCCAGCCCTCGCCGTTCCCGTTCCTGGAGGAGCTCAGGGAACGTGGGGCGGATCCAGGCGGGATCTGCCGCCAATTCCCGGCTGTCCCAACATGCCACTTCCCGCTTTTCTCCCTGCCCGGATCCGAGGGCGGCCACGGGAGGTGACAACGGCGACAATCCCTCCCCGGAGCCGCCACGGCTGCCAGCGGGGAGGGATCCAAGGATAAAATCCCTGGGAACGGCATCCTTGGGGACACGGATGCCACAGAGCATCGGGATGGAGCCACAGCCATTTGGGAGCATTTGGGATCGGGAATCCCAAAAATCTGTCTGGGCTGGACCCACCGGGTTGAGCCAAAGATTCCCAAACCGCTCCCGGTGGGAATGGGGGAAAGATTGGGAAGAGCAGAGAAGCTGAGCTGCCTTGAAGCCATAAACATTCCCCGAGTGCTCCGGAATTCCCAGCGGGACAAATATTCCTTATCCAGGTGTCCCAGGAAACCAGGGACAGCAATAAGTGCCTTTAATTAATGCCTTTAATTAATGCCTTTAATTAAGAAATACCCATCATAAACACCTGTAATAAAGAAACTATTTTAATGAATACCTTGAATTAATAAACACCTTGAATTAATAATTACTTTTTATAAACACTTTGAATAAACTCCTTTTTTTTTTTTTTTTTTTCTAAACCAGCTGGGCTTCGCTTGATTTGTGCATCCCAAAATCCCCCCAAACCAGTGGCTCCTGGGTTCCCCCAGATTGTCCCCAGCACTCCTGGATCAGGGGACACTTCTGTCATTCCCACTTTTCCCAAATCCTTCCCAGTCTCAGAGAATCCCCCACAAATCCCCCAAATCCTTCCCAGTCCCATGGCACCCCCTCAGATCCCCCAAATCCCAAGATCCTTCCCAGCTCTGGAGAATCCCCTCAAATCCCCCAAATCTTTCCCAGTTCTGGAGAATCCTCCCGGCTCCCCCAAATCCCCCGGTGTCGGAGCATTCCCAAATCCTTCCCAGTGCTGGAACATCCCTGCAATTTTCCCAAATCCCCAGGTGCCAGAGAATCCCCTCAGATCCCCCAAAATCCTTCCCAGCTCTGAAGAATCCCAAAATCCTTCCCTGCCCCATGGCACCCCCTCAAATCCCCTAAATCCTTCCCGGTGCTGGAGAATCCCCAAACCCTTCCCAACTGTGGAGCATCCCAAGATCCCCCGAATTTCCCTGTTGCCTCACCCCAAATCCGGAAGGAACCCCCAAAATCCTGGGATACCCCAAAATTCCCCCCTGCAGCAGCCCAGGAATGGAAGTGACCCCAAAATCAGGGCCTGGAGCTCCCCAGCATCGAAATTCCTTCTCCAGGGGGATTTTAGGGGAAGGGAAGTGGCAGCCGACGTCTCTGTGGGGAGCTCCTGGATTCCCATAAATTTTTCCCGCTGTGGGATAAAAACTGTGGCCCCAATGAAAGTTTTGGGTTCATTTCACAGGATCTGACTTTTAACCTCAGTTTTATCCCTGGGAATAGCAGGATCCAGGATTATTCCCGAAATTCCAGCTGGGATGGGAGGGGTGAGGATGCGGATTTGGGGTTTCCAGGCGAGCCCGGAAGCACCAGGAAGGGGAAGAAAATCCCAAATCCCGCCCAGGGCGCTGCTGCTATCCCGAAAACCACACAAATTCCAGGGATCTCCAGGGAGCCTTGGGCGGGGCTGTGGAAACAGATCCCAAAATTCAGCCCCGCCCGTAGCACGGAGCTGCCACAGATTTGAGAGATTCTTGGGATTTTTAAAGGGATTTTGGGGATTTTTCAAGGGATTTTTGGGATTTTTAAGAGTTTTTTTTCAAGGGGTTTTAGGCTGCCTTCGGAGCTGCAGGGGTCGGGATGGGCTGGGAGGGAATCCTGGGAAAAGGGAGGGGAAGCTCCAAGGAAACCCCAACCCTTGGTGACCCTGAACCATCCTGAGGGTGCTGGGAACATTCCAGAGGGGGGGAATGGGGTCCTTGGGATCCTGCAGAGAGCAGCTCTGGCCAACCCCAAAGAAAGTCCCAGAATGATCCGGCAGCTCCCTGTGGGGCGGGCTGAGAATTCCCAAGGGAATTTTGGGGTGCTTGGAATCCACCAGGAGCCTGCTCATTCCAGCTCAAAAAGTCTGGAATTCTGGGATTTAAGAGCAGGAAGAGGTGATCCAGCACCTCCTCGTTCCCATCCCATTGGTGTTTTATCCCCAAAATTCCCCGTTCCCATTCCCGCCCTTCCCAAAGCTGTGGGATTGCGAAGGGAGCGGTTTTCCCGTAAAACGGCCCTAAAGCGGGATCACGGAGCAGATCCCAACATTCCCAGCTGGAGCAGATCCCCGAAATCTCTGCTGGGAGAGGTCATCCCAACCATTCCCTGGATTCGGGGCTGGGATGATCCCAAATCCCGCTGGAAGTGGGAATATCCAAGGAAAACAGCACATCCTGGGAGTAGGAACAAGGCATCCGTTTATTCTCCTTCCTCCGCGCTTCCCAGGGAGTGGATCCCAGTGGATCCCTTTCCACGGATCCCAGCCCTGGAAAACTGCGGGATCGCCGCAAAAGCGGGAATGGAAGAGGACGGGGAGCAGGGCGGGATTTGGTCCTTCAAAAATCAGGGAAGAAAACCGTCCTGGGAGTGGACGCAGAGCCCAGATGGAGCCGGGATGGGGAAGGGAGAAGCCGGGAATGGGAATTTTCTCCCACGTGGAGCTCCCGGGGTAATTCCTGGTGGTTGAGAATTCCTTCAGCCCGCTGGGGATCCCTCCCAGCTCCTCTCCCAGTTCCCTGGGAATTGTCCCATGCTGGAAAAGCTGCTGAGAACCGGGCTGCTTGCAGGAGTGAATCCCAAAATATTTTCGGGATGCCGGGAGTGTTTTCCTTGGCTCCTTCCAGGCCGGGCTTGGAGGTGTCACCTCCGGATTTCGGGAGTGGCTCGGCGCGGATTTAGGGATAAACCCTTGGAGAGAGTCCAGAGGCTGGGAAGGGGCGCAGACGGGGATGGGAGATGGGAGACGGGATGGGATTCCCGGGAATTCAGGGTCTGGGAACGCCAAGCTGGGCACCGTTGGCTGCGGGATCGGCCAGCGCGGTTTTCCGGGAAGCGGTCAGTGAGGGGTTGTGCAGGAGCGTGTAGGCCACCCACCAGCGCGCCCGGATCCGCCGGATCCGTGCTCTTCCCGGAGCCGGATGCTTGGGATGCATCAGCTGGAGGCCTGGAAGGAGATGGGAGCAGCAGGGACAGGATTCAGGGCCTGGAAAAGCACCAGGAGAGTGGGAGAGGGGTTGGGATGAGGTGCAGAGGGATGGATTCCTGCTGGGAAAGAGGAGGCTGGGATGGAATTCCTGGCTGGGATGGAATTCCCAGAGGAGCTGTGGCTGCCCCTGGGTGCCCGAAGTGTCCAAGGAAAGGTTGGACGGGGTTTGGAGCAGCCTGGGATAGTGGGAGGTGTCCCTGGATGGCTTTAAGGGCCCTTCCAACCCAAAGCGTTCCAGGATTCCCAGATTCCAGCCTCGTTTCTGTGAAGCCACCAAGATCCCACCACACCCCAAAGAGCCCCATCCCAACCCTGGAGCGGGATCAGCCCTTGGATGGATGGATGGATGATGGATGGATGGATGGATGATGGATGGATGGATGGATGATGGATGGATGGATGGATGGATGGATGGATGGATGATGGATGGATGGATGGATGATGGATGGATGGATGGATGGATGGATGGATGATGGATGGATGGATGGATGGATGGATGATGGATGGATGGATGGATGATGGATGGATGGATGGATGGATGGATGGATGGATGATGGATGGATGGATGGATGGATGGATGGATGGATGGATGATGGATGGATGGATGGATGGATGGATGATGGATGGATGATGGATGGATGATGGATGGATGGATGATGGATGGATGGATGATGGATGGATGGATGATGGATGGATGGATGGATGGATGGATGATGGATGGATGGATGGATGGATGATGGATGGATGGATGGATGGATGATGGATGGATGATGGATGGATGGATGGATGGATGGATGATGGATGGATGGATGGATGGATGATGGATGGATGGATCCATGAATGGATGATGGATGGATGATGGATGATGGATGATGGATGGATGGATGGATGGATGATGGATGGATGGATGGATGGATGATGGATGATGGATGGATGATGGATGATGGATGATGGATGGATGGATGGATGGATGATGGATGGATGGATGATGGATGGATGGATGGATGGATGGATGGATGGATGGATGATGGATGATGGATGGATGGATGATGGATGGATGGATGGATGGATGGATGGATGGATGGATGGATGGATGGATGGGATGGATGGATGATGGATGGATGGATGATGGATGGATGGATGGATGATGGATGATGGATGGATGGATGGATGATGGATGGATGGATGGATGATGGATGGATGGATGGATGGATGATGGATGGATGGATCCATGAATGGATGATGGATGGATGATGGATGATGGATGATGGATGGATGGATGGATGGATGATGGATGGATGGATGGATGGATGATGGATGGATGGATGGATGGATGATGGATGGATGATGGATGGATGGATGGATGGATGGATGGATGGATGGATGATGGATGATGGATGGATGGATGATGGATGGATGGATGGATGATGGATGGATGGATGATGGATGGATGGATGGATGGATGGATTGAGGTGTCCCCACACCAACCAGAGGTGCCATCCAGAGGTCACCATGATGTCCCTTCCCTCCAATCCCCTGGTTTCCCCAGGTCCCACCTTCCTCCAGCTGGGTGTCCCGGGGTGGTGCCGGTGGCTCCGGCCGGCCAGGCTGGAGCAGCAGGAAGCAGAAGGCCTTCAGCAGCGGGTGGCACTGGCTGACCTCCACCTTCAGGTAGTGGCAGTAGGTGCGGTACCCTGGGGGGACACCGCGCAGTCACTGGGGACAGCATTCCGCATTGCCACCCCGGAGCCCGAGGAAGGATCCAGCTCTGGTCTCCACGCTCCCACATCCCAGCAGGAAAAGCAGGGACCAGCCTGAACTCTCCTGAGCTCCCCTGAGGTCCCCTCTCCTTTATCCCAGGAGATGAGGTGAAACCCCAAAGCTCATCCCACCCTTCTGGGGATAAAAGAGCAGGACCCAGCCGGCACCACCTTCTCCAGGTGTTCCATTCCCAACGTTTGGGGCCACTCTCAATCCCAGCAGGAAAAACAGAGGAGGGCTTGAAGTCCCCTGATGTCCCCTGATGTCCCCTCTCCTTTTTCCTTTAACCTTTACATGAGGTAACTGCCGGTGAAACCCCAAAGGTCATCCCCTGTTTTTTGGGATCAAAGAGCAGCACCAAGCAGGAGTCGGGAGAAGCTGCTTGCTGCCATCGTCCCATTTCCAAGCCACCCCCAATCCCACAGGAAAAACCTGGCAGTCCTTTCTTCTTTATCCCAGGACATGAGCTGACCACTGGTGAAGCTCCAAGGCCACCACTCGTGTTTTTGGGATAAAAAGCAGGAATCAGGAGAAGCCACATGCTCCAGGTGTCCCATTTCCAAAGTTTGGGGCCACCCTCAATCCCAGCAGCTCCGGGCCCCCATTCCAACCCCCCGTGGTGGGACAAGGCCCCCCTGGTGGCACAGTGACCTCTTGCCGTCCCACCTGGGTCGAAGGTCTCCGCGCCGCGGTGCAGCAGGCTGATGTCCAGCCGGCAGAAGTGGACGGCGTTGTAGAGGCCGGAGATGACCACGCGCCACACGGCGGCCATGACGCCCACCAGGACGTTGGTGGGGAAGAGCAGGAAGGTGACGATGTACAGCGCGCGCCTGCGGGGCACACAATCCCGTGGGATGGCCCTTCCCGGGACAACTCCGGCCACCCCAAACCTCCCGGCCCCACCCGCCCAGGAGCCCAGGTGGCTCCATCCCGCTGGGAGAAGCCAACGCCCTCCCAAGCTCCTGGAGAACTGTCAGGAGCTCTTTGTCTCCTCGGAGATTGAGGAACCGGCCAAAATGTGGGCTTGGGATTTTGGGATGGAGGCCACCAGCTCCAGAAGAGCCTCGCTGGCCTGCCAGGAGGACACCTGGGTCCCTCTGTCACCCTGGTCTCTGGTGGTGACACCACGTGGGAGTGGCATCTGCTGGTGGCCTGGGATGGACACCGGCTCCAGGAGAGCCTCTGTGCCCTGCCAGGGGGTGGCACTTGGGTCCCTCTGTCACCCTGGTCTCGGGTGGTGTCACCATCCCTGAGTGGAACATCTGCCAGAGGTGACCAACCCCACCCAGCCAATCCTGAGGGATCTGGGCTTGCCCAGCCTTGGAAACTGGAGCTGGTGGAGCAGGGCCACCCTCGCCAGTGTCACCCCACCAAAATCCAGGCCAGAACATCTGGAGAAACCTCCTGGGAGCCTGGAATTCCCGCCAAACCCCAGCTGGGGACAATCGGGGACAATGGGGGACGATGGCGGTGTCCCCGTACCTGTTGGTGATCTCCTTCTGCAGGGAATGCTGCTCCAGAAACTGGGAATGGGCCAGGAGATGCTGCACGAGCACGGCCACCACCAGGGTCAGCCAGAGGGGCCTGGAAGAACACCGGGAATGGCCCAAAACACCAGGAATGTCCCAAAACACTGGGAATGTCCCAAAACATCGGGAATGTCCCAAAACACCAGGAATGGCCCAAACACCGGGAATGGCCCAAAACACCAGGAATGTCCCAAAACACCAGGAATGTCCCAAAACACCGGGAATGGCCCAAAACACCGGGAATGTCCCAAAACACCAGGAATGTCCCAAAACACCGGGAATGGCCCAAAACACCGGGAATGTCCCAAAACACCAGGAATGTCCCAAAACACCGGGAATGGCCCAAAACACCGGGAATGGCCCAAAACACCAGGAATGTCCCAAAACACCAGGAATGTCCCAAAACACCGGGAATGGCCCAAAACACCGGGAATGGCCCAAAACACCGGGAATGGCCCAAAACACCAGGAATGGCCCAAAACACTGGGAATGGCCCAAAACATCGGGAATGTCCCAAAACACCGGGAATGTCCCAAAACACTGGGAATGGCCCAAAACATCGGGAATGGCCCAAAACATTGGGAATGTCCCAGAACAATGGGAATGTCCCAAGACACCACCAAGGGCAGAAGCTTCCAGTGGTGTTGGAAAAACCCGAAATGGAACATCCCAAACCCATCCAGGACCATTCCTTGGGGTTTCCAACCCTTCCCAGCTCACTCCGTGTTCCGGATGATCCCAAAGAGGGGGATGGACACTGGGAATGTCCCAAAACACTGGGAATGTCCCAAGGAACTGAGAATGCCCCAAAACACTGGGAATGTCTCAAAACATGGCCCTGGGCAGGAACTTCCAGTGGTGTTGGAAAAACCCCAAATGGAACATCCCAAACCTATCCAGGGCCATTCCTTGGGGTTTCCAGCCCTTCCCGAGGGCTCACCACATGTTCCGGATGATCCCGAAGAGCGGGGAGCTGGTGCCGATCTGGAGCGGGATCACCACCAGGAAGGTGAAGGCCACGGAGCAGAGGAAGAAAATCACCTGCTGGATCAGGAGACCTGGAATGGGGACACAACGTGGGAATCCGGGATGGAAAAACGGCTCTCATTCCCCAAATTCCTGCCCGGGGTTTTCCTGAGAATCCCATAAAAACCCTGCCAGTCCCCAAAACCAGGTCTGCACTCCCAAGGGATTGACCCACAATTCCTGGGGGTGGAGAGAAGATTTTTCCCTCTTTTTGGGGTCCCCTACCATATTCCCAGGATGATCCAGGCTGGGATGGGGATGAGGAACCCCCGGAATGCGCCGAGGACCAGAGGCTTCCACAGCTTTTCCCATCCAAATGTTTGGGATCCAGCCAAAACCAGGCATCATCCCACCCCTTCCTCCTCTTTGAATTCCCAACCTGATTTTTCCAATTTTTTGGATTTTTCCGATTTTTCAGATTTTTCCAATTATTTTTTCCAGTTTTTCCTGATTCCCAACCATCCAGTGTTCCCAAAACCCGCCAGATCCAGTTGGGGAAATGGGGATTAAAACCCTCTCGGAAATGGGGTGAAAATGGGGAATTGTCACTTAGTCCTAAAGAAAATTGGGATCCCCCATTCCATGATCCCAAAATTCCATTACGCAGGCATCATCCCATCCCTTCTTCTTCTTCGAATTCCCAACCCAATTTTTCGGATTTTTCCAATTTTTCAGATTTTTCCAATTCTTTTTTCCAGTTTTTCCCGATTCCCAACCATCCGGTATTCACAAACCCTGCCAGATTCCGTTTGAGGAACAGGTGCTAAAAATCTCGGAAATGGGATGAAAATAGGGAATTGTCACTTAGTCCTAAAGAAAATTTGGATCCCCATTCTGTGATCCCAAAATCTGGGTACCCAGGCATCATCCCACCCCTTCCTCCTCTTTGAATTCCCAAACCAATTTTTCCGAATTTTTTTGCAATTTTTCCAACTATTTTTCCAGTTTTTCCTGATTCCCAACCATCCAGTGTTCCCAAAACCCGCCAGATCCAATTGGGGAAATGGGGATTAAAACCCTCTCGGAAATGGGGTGAAAATGGGGAATTGTCACTTAGTCCTAAAGAAAATTGGGATTCCCATGCCGTGATCCCAAAATCCCGGTACCCAGGCAGGCGAAGGCCGCCTGGAAGCTGGAGAAGGCCATCCAGCAGACGAGGGATTCCCGGGAAGGCCGCAGGATGTGGGCCTTGGAAAAGACGTCCAGCACGGCGCCCTGGTAGAGCGCCCGCAGGTTGGACCTGGATGGAAAAACGTCCCGGATTGATCCCGGCCCGGAATGGGGACGGGGACATCGGGAATGGGGGCGAGGACATCGGGAATGGGGATGGGGACATCGGGAATGGGGGCGAGGACATCAGAATGGGGGCGGGGACATTGGGAATGGGGGTGGGGACATTGGGAATGGGGTTGGGAACACTGGGAATGGGAACATTGGAAATGGCAATGGGAACATCGGGAATGGGGATGGGAATATCGGGAATGGGGCTGGGAATATCCGGAATGGGGATGGGAGCACTGGGAATGGGAGCATTGGGATTGGGGCTGGGAACATTGGGAATGGGGCCGGGGATATCGGGAATGGGGATGGGAACACTGGGAATGGGAACACTGGGAATGGGGATGGGGACATCAGGAACAGGGACAGGAATATCAGGAATGGGGCTATTGGGAATGGGGATATCGGGAATGGGAACATTGGGAATGGGGCCAGAGACATTGGGAATGGGAACATTGGGAATAGGGATGGGAATATTGGGAATGGGGTATCAGGAATCGGGATATCAGAAATGGGGATGGGGATAACGGGAATGGGAAAATTGGGAATGGGAACACTGGGAATGGGGATGGGGACATTGGGAATGGGGCTGGGAGTATCGGGAATGGGAATGGGAACATTGGGAAAGGGCACATTTCTGCAGGGAAGGACATCAGGAATGGGGCTGGGAACATTGGGAATGGAGAATAGGAACATTGGGATTGGGGATGGAGACATCAGGAATGGGGCCAGGGACATTGGGAATAGGAACATTGGGAATGGGGATGGGAATATTGGGAATGAGGTATCGGGAATGGAGATGGGGATATCAGAAATGCAGATGGGGATATCGGGAATGGGAACATTGGGACTGGGGCCAGGGATATCGGGAAGGGGGATGAGGACCTTGGGAATAGGAACATTGGGAATGGGGATGGGGATATTGGGAATGGAGATGGGAACATGGGGAATAGGAACATCAGGAATGGGGATGGGAACACTGGGAATGCGGTGGGGACATTGAGAATGGGAACATGGGGAATGTTGGGAATGTTGGGAATGGGGATGGGGACATTGGGAATGGGGCCAGGGACATTGGGAATGGGAATATCGGAAATGGGGCTGAGGATATGGGGAATGGCAGTGGGAACATCAGGAATGGGCTCGAGGGCATTAGGAATGGGGCTGAGGACATTGGGAATGGGAATATTGGGAATGGGAATATTGGGAATGGGGATGGAAACACTGGGAATGCAGCCAGGGACATTGAGAATGGGGTTGGGAACATCGGGAATGGGGATGGGAACGCTGGGAATGGGGATGGGAACGCTGGGAATGGGGATGGGGATATCAGGAATGGGGCCAGGAACATGGGGAATGGGGCCAGGGACATTGGGAATGGGACCATCAGGAATGGGGATGGGAACACTGGGAATGGGGATATCAGGAATGGGGCTGGGGATATTGGGAATGGGAACATTGGGAACGGGAATATCGGGACTGGGAATGCCGGGAGCGGGGCCGGCCCCACCTGTGCATGGCCAGGCTCCTGAGCAGCATGGCGCAGGTCAGCAGGCAGCACAGCACCAGCGAGCAGATGTAGCACACTGCGGAAAAACGGGAAAAAATTCCTGGATTTTGGCTCGGGAATAACGCCCAGAGCAGGGTTTTGCCGGGAATTGCATCCCGGGGATGAGGGATTGGCACCGTGCCTCAGTTTCCCTCCCTTTGTGGCTCCCTCCTTCAGCTCCCGAGGGGGGATGGATGGGACAGAGAGAGGGAAAAGGGGAAGGGAAATCCGGGAAAATCCCCGGAATGAGCTGGGATGGGGGTCTTGGGAAAGGGGATGTGTGGGAAAGAGGGAGGAGGGAAAAAATGGGATGAGAGAGGTTTGGGATCCCAAGGAAGGGAGGGGCATCCCTGCTCTTCCTTTATCCCTGGAATTCCCAGATCCCTGAAGTTCCCTGATCCCTGCTATTCCCTGATCCCTGGAATTTCCTGATCCCTGCTATCCCTTCATCCCTATTCCCTCATCCCTGAAATCCCCCAATTCCTGCTATTCCCTCATCCCATCCTATTCCTTTATCCCTAAAATTCCCTGATCCCTGAAATTCCCTGATCCCTGAAATTCCCTCCTCCCTGCTATTCCTCCTTCCCTGCTCTTCCCTCATCCCCCCATCCAAGGATTTCCACTCTCCAGGGATCCGGGCCCATCTGTTCGCTTCCAGCACATTTCCAAGCCTGCAGCATCTGCCAGCTCTTCCCTGCGGCTCTTCCCAACGGCTTTTCCCGGAGTCTCTTCCCGCCTTGGCACGCGCCAGCCTGGCACAGCCCCATCCCTGCCAGCTGCTCCCGAAATCCCTCTGGAGCCCATCCAATCCCATCCTCCCAGAATCCCTCTGGAATCTTCCCAATCCCATCCTCCAGGTGAGGAATCCTCCAGAAATCCCTCTGGAGTCCACCCAATCCCTGCCAGCCACTCCCAAAACCCCCCTGGAATCTGCCCCATCCCATCCTCCAGGTGGGGAATCTTCTGGAAATCCCTCTGGAATCCACCCCATGGAATCCGCCCTATCCCATCCTCCCCAAATCCCCGTGGAATCTGCCCCATCCCATCCTCCAGGTGAAGAATTCTCCCAAAATCCCTCTGGAATCCTCCCAGTCCCGTTCTGCAGGTGAGGAATCCTCCCAGAATCCTTCTGGAATCCATCCCATGGAATCCGCCCAATCCCATCCTCCAGACAGAGAATCTTCCCTAGAATCTGCCCCATCCCACCCTCTCCAAATCCCTCTGGAATCCTCCCAATCCCATCCTCCAGGTGTGAAATCCACCCCAAATCCCCCTGGAATGCACCCAATGGAATCCGGCTCATCCCATCCTTCAGGTGAGGAATCTTCCCAAAATCCCCCTGGAATCCAACCCATGGAATCTGCCCCATCCCATCCTCCCAGAATCCCTCTGGAATGTTCTCAATCCCATCCTCCTGGTGGCGAATCTTTTCTGGAATCCACCCCACCCCATCCTCCCAAAATCCCCCAGGAATCTGCCCAATCCCATCCTCCCAGAATCCCTCTGGAATCTGATCCATCCCCATCTCCCAGTGAGGAATCCTCCCAAAATCCCCCTGGAATCCACCCCATGGAATCCACCCCATCCCATCCCATCCTCCAGGCGGGGAATCTTCTCTGGAATCTGCCCCATCCCATCCTCCCAAAATCCCCCTGGAATCCGCCCCATCCCATCCTCCCAAAATCCCCCTGGAATCTGCCCCATCCCATCCTCCCCGAATCCCCCTGGAATCTGCCCCATCCCATCCTCCCAGAATCCCTCTGGAATCTGCCCCATCCCCATCTCCCGGTGAGGAATCCTCCCAAAATCCCCCTGGAATCCACCCAATGGAATCCATCCTATCCCATCCCATCCCATCCCATCCCATCCCATCCCATCCCATCCCATCCCATCCCATCCTCCAGGTGGGGAATCTTCTCTGGAATCCGCCCCATCCCATCCTCCCCAAATCCCCCTGGAATCTGCCCAATCACATCCTCCCCGAATCCCCCGGGAATCCACCCTCCGGAATCCGCCCCAGCCCGTGCTCCAGGCGGGGAATCCGTTGGGAATCCCTGCGGCTGGCCTGCGGCCGCACCTTCCAGCGCCCAGAGGAAGTGGCGGGCGGTGCGCAGCTCCTGCTCCAGCTGCCCCGGCCCGGCCGCGCCCTGCGAGGGCACCAGCCCGAACTGCACCAGCAGCACCACCACGTCCTTGGTCATTCCCGCCCGGACGATCCGCAGCGCCGGCACCACGGCCACCAGCAGCAGCACGGCCACCTGCGGGGACGCGGGGAGCCGCCTCAGCGCCCGCACGGAAATCCCGCCGGATTTCGGGAGTTACGGCTCAGATCCCGTGGGATTTATGGCTCCGATCCCATGGGATATAAGGTTCCGATCCCGTGGGATTTACGGCTCAAATTCCGCGGGATTTCGGGATTTACGGCTCAGATCCCGCAGGATTTAAGGCTTGGATCACATAGGATTTTGGGATTGATGGCTCAGATCCCGCGGGATTTTGGGATTTACTGCTCAGATCTCGTGGGATTTAAGGTTCCAATCCCGTGAGATATAAGGTTCCCATCCCATGGGATTTACAGCTCAAATTCCGCGGGATTTTGGGATTTACGGCTCGGATCCCACAGGATTTTGGGATTTATGGCTCAGATCCCAGAGGATTTAAGGCTTGGATCGCACAGGATTTTGGGATTTATGGCTCAGATCCCGCGGGATTTTGGGATTTACAGCTCAGATCTCGTGGGATTTAAGGCTCCAGTCCCGTGGGATTTAAGGTTCCGATCCCGTGGGATTTACAGCTCAAATTCCGTGGGATTTACGGCTTGGATCCCATGGGATTTTGGGATTTATGGCTCAGATCCCGCAGGATTTAAGGCTTGGATCACACAGGATTTTGGGATTTATGGCTCAGATCCCGCGGGATTTTGGGATTTACTGCTCAGATCTCGTGGGATTTAAGGTTCCAATCCCGTGAGATATAAGGTTCCCATCCCATGGGATTTACAGCTCAAATTCCGCGGGATTTTGGGATTTACGGCTCGGATCCCACAGGATTTTGGGATTTATGGCTCAGATCCCACAGGATTTAAGGCTTGGATCGCACAGGATTTTGGGATTTATGGCTCAGATCCCGTGGGATTTTGGGATTTACAGCTCAGATCTCGTGGGATTTAAGGCTCCAGTCCCGTGGGATTTAAGGTTCCGATCCCGTGGGATTTACAGCTCAAATTCCGTGGGATTTACGGCTTGGATCCCATGGGATTTTGGGATTTATGGCTCAGATCCCGCAGGATTTAAGGCTTGGATCACACAGGATTTTGGAATTTATGGCTCAAATCCCGTGGGATTTTGGGATTTACTGCTCAGATCTCATGGGATTTAAGGCTCCTATCCCGTGGGATATAAGGTTCCGATCCCATGGGATTTACAGCTCAAATTCCGCGGGATTTTGGGATTTACGGCTCGGATCCCACAGGATTTTGGGATTTATGGCTCAGATCCCGCAGGATTTAAGGCTTGGATCACATAGGATTTTGGGATTTATGGCTCAGATCCCGTGGGATTTTGGGATTTACTGCTCAGATCTCGTGGGATTTACGGCTCTGATCCCATGGGATATAAGGTTCCGATCCCATGGGATTTACAACTCAAATTCCGTGGGATTTACGGCTTGGATCCCATGGGATTTTGGGATTTATGGCTCAGATCCTGCAGGATTTAAGGCTTGGATCCCATGGAATCCCATGGGATTTTGGGATTTACGGCTCAGATCCTGTGGGATTTAAGGCTCAGATCCCGTGGGATTTCAGGATTTACGACTTGGATCCCACGGGATTTCAAGATTTATGGTTCCGCTGAGATTTAAGGATCAGATCCCACAGGATTTCGGGATTTACGGTTCAGATCCCACGGGATTTTGGGATTTACAGCTTGGATCCCACAGGATTTACAGCTCAAATCTCACGAGATTTTGGGATTCACATCTTGGATCCCATGGGATTTGGGGATTTACAGCACGGATCCCTCAGGATTTAGGGATTTATGGCCCGGATCCCACAGGATTTATGGCTCAGATTCCACAGAATTTAGGGATTTATGGCCCAGATCCCGTGTGATTTCAGGATTTATGGGAGCGCGGAATTCCGGAAGGAATTTTAACACCATTCCCAGGTGAGACTCGGGATCCTCCGGGAATGTCACCTGGTAGACGGCGACGACGGCCACGGTGACGGACACCACCAGCTTCAGCGGGATCCGGAATCCTGGAGGGAAAATTGGGAATTTGGGATGGTGGAGCAGGATCAGGGTGTACCCAGCAAAGGGAACGCCCTTTGGAATGGGATTTCCACAGGGAATTTCTGCCGGGATGGAGTCAGGAATGGATGGATGGCTCCATCCTGCTTTTCCATGGAAACTCAGGATGTTCCCTGTCCCCTCCATGGATGGGAATGGCTCTGCATTCCCGGGATTTCACCTCCTCAGTGCAGGGCAATTCCCTTCTCCAGCTCCTGGCTGCTCCTGTCCTTCTGTGGCCAAGCTTTCCCAGGAAAACCATGGCTGGCCCAAACTCCCAGGACCCCTTTTCCATGGATTTGTGGGGCCTCCATGAGATTCCCATCATTCCATGGATTTATGGGGTCTCCATGAGGATCCCATCATTCCCAGAACCCTTTTCCATGGATTTGTGGGGCCTCCATGGGTTTCCCATCATTCCATGGATTTGTGGGGCCTCCATGGGTTTCCCATAATTCCATGGATTTGTGGGGTCTCCATAGGGTTCCCATCACTTTCAGCACCCCCAGGCCCCTTTTCCATGGATTTGTGGATCCCTGCCCCAAGCTGGGCTGGATTTGGGTTCCAAGCCCAGCTGGGTTGGACAGGGCTTGGAGTGACCCGGGATTTTGGGAATGCCCTGGCTGATCCATAAATCCCAACCCCAACCATTCCCGGATTCCGTGGGATTTTCCGGGTGCCCACCTTCCTCGGGAACGTAGACATAGGAGCGCAGGTAGGAGCGGATCCGGGAGCTGAGGCTCTCCTCGATCTTGGAGCTGCAGGAGGTGGGAGAGGGTGACATTCCTGACCTTTGGGAATGGGATTTGCCAGGAATGGGAATTTCCATCCTTACCTCCCCTTCTGGCCCCGTTTGGACAGCAAGGCCTTGAGGTACTTCCTGTAATAGCTTTTCCCGGAAATCTGGGAATAACGGATGGATTTGGGGTGGCAGAGCTGCCCTGGCCACCCCCTCACCCCGAGCTTATGCCAACAGGAATTCCCGAGCCAGCGTACATGTTGGTATGGAAAAGTGGGAATAAAGTGGGATTTTGTCCCCAAACCCCTCCGGAATCCCTCGTTCCCACCTGAGGGGTCACCTCAGGCCTTTCCCGCTTTTCCGTCCTCTCTTCCCAACAAAGCCCCGAGCTCTGAGCTCCGGGGATTAACCGGGAAAACGAGGAGAGCCCGGAGCCAGCCTGAACGGAGCCATTGATGCCGGGAGCCTCTTGTGTAAGGGATTTATCCCAGAGGAATTTCCCGACCCCGCTGCCGCTCTGGGACAGCAACGGAGAACCCACAGCAGCAGGGCTGGCAGGGGAACGTGTGGAGATCCCGATCCCGATCCCAAACCCAATCCCGGGATAGCAACAGAGAACGCCAGCGGCAGGGCTGGCAGGGGAACATGTGGAGATCCCGATCCCAGTCTCAGTCCCAATCACAATCCCCATCCCAATTCCAGTCCTGATCCCAATCCCGATCCCGATCCCAATCAGGCTCAATATTGATCCTGATCGCAATCCTGATCCCCCTCCTGATCCCAAGTTCCTGAATTCCTAAGTGAATTCCCAAATGAGTTCCTGAGTTTCCGGATGAGATCCCAAATGCCCAAGTTCCTGGTGGAGTTCCTGAATTCCCGAGTTCCTGAATTCCCAGCTGAGTTCCCAAATTCCCAGCTGAGTTCCCGTGTCCATACCTGCGGCTCAGGGCCGTGCCCGCTGCGGAGGCTGAGCAGGAGCAGCGCCGGGTACCAATCCCGATCCCAAGCCCGATCCCGATCCCAATCCCAATCCCAATCCTGATCTCAATCCCAATCACCATCCCAATCCCGATCCCGATCCCATTCCCGATC
This sequence comes from Vidua chalybeata, assembly GCF_026979565.1. Taxonomy (NCBI): domain Eukaryota; kingdom Metazoa; phylum Chordata; class Aves; order Passeriformes; family Viduidae; genus Vidua; species Vidua chalybeata. Next base: position 2,092,044 of record NC_071542.1, on the reverse strand, counting down.
CCGATCCCATTCCCGAGTTGTCGTGTCGGTACCCGCGGCTCGGGGCCGTCGCCGCGGCGGAGGCTGCGCAGGAGCTGTGCCGGGTACCAGAGGCTGAGCAGGGCCAGGGACAGCAGCACAGGGACGTGGGACAGCAGCGAGTACAGCCGGTGGATCTGCGCGGGGACAGCGCGGGTCACCGCCACCGCCGGGGACACGGGGACACTGACACCGCACAGGGACACTGACACCGCACAGGGACACTGACACCACACAGGGACACTGACACTGACACCGCACAGGGACACTGACACCGCACAGGGACACTGACACTGCACAGGGACACTGACACTGCACAGGGATACTGACACTGACACCACACAGGGACACTGACACCGCACAGGGACACTGACACTGACACCACACAGGGACACTGACACTGCACAGGGATACTGACACTGACACTGCACAGGGACACTGACACTGCACAGGGACACTGACACTGCACAGGGATACTGACACTGACACCGCACAGGGACACTGACACTGCACAGGGACACTGACACTGCACAGGGACACTGACACTGACACTGCACAGGGACACTGACACTGACACCACACAGGGACACTGACACTGACACCGCACAGGGACACTGACACCACACAGGGACACTGACACTGCACAGGGACACTGACACTGACACCACACAGGGACACTGACACTGCACAGGGACACTGACACTGACACTGCACAGGGACACTGACACTGCACAGGGACACTGACACCGCACAGGGACACTGACACTGACACTGCACAGGGACATTGACACTGCACAGGGACACTGACACTGACACTGCACAGGGACATTGACAGCGCACAGGGACACTGACACTGCACAGGGACACTGACACTGACACTGCACAGGGACACTGACACTGACACTGCACAGGGACACTGACACCGCACAGGGACACTGACACTGCACAGGGACACTGACACTGACACCGCACAGGGACACTGACACCGCACAGGGACACTGACACTGACACTGCACAGGGACACTGACACCGCACAGGGACACTGACACTGACACTGCACAGGGACACTGACACCGCACAGGGACACTGACACTGACACTGCACAGGGACACTGACACTGACACTGCACAGGGACACTGACACTGACACCGCACAGGGACACTGACACTGACACCACACAGGGACACTGACACCGCACAGGGACACTGACACTGCACAGGGACACTGACACTGACACCACACAGGGACACTGACACCGCACAGGGACACTGACACTGACACTGCACAGGGACACTGACACTGACACTGACACCGCACAGGGACACTGACACTGCACAGGGACACTGACACCGCACAGGGACACTGACACTGCACAGGGACACTGACACTGACACCGCACAGGGACACTGACACTGACACTGCACAGGGACACTGACACCGCACAGGGACACTGACACTGACACTGACACTGACACCGCACAGGGACACTGACACTGCACAGGGACACTGACACTGCACAGGGACACTGACACTGACACCGCACAGGGACACTGACACTGCACAGGGACACTGACACTGACACTGCACAGGGACACTGACACTGCCACTGACACCACACAGGGACACTGACACCGCACAGGGACACTGACACCGCACAGGGACACTGACACTGCACAGGGACACTGACACCACACAGGGACACTGACACTGCACAGGGACACTGACACTGCCCGGGGACACAGGGACACTGACACCGCACAGGGACACTGACACCACACAGGGACACTGACACTGACACCACACAGGGACACTGACACCGCACAGGGACACTGACACTGACACCGCCCGGGGACACTGCCACTGCACAGGGACACAGGGACACTGACACTGCACAGGGACACTGACACCGCACAGGGACACTGACACTGACACCGCCCGGGGACACTGCCACTGCACAGGGACACAGGGACACTGACACTGCACAGGGACACTGACACCACACAGGGACACTGACACTGCACAGGGACACTGACACCGCACAGGGACACTGACACTGACACCGCCCGGGGACACTGCCACTGCACAGGGACACTGACACTGACACCGCACAGGGACACTGACACTGACACCGCACAGGGACACTGACACCGCACAGGGACACTGACACTGACACCGCACAGGGACACTGACACCACACAGGGACACTGACACTGACACCGCACAGGGACACTGACACCGCACAGGGACACTGACACTGCACAGGGACACTGACACTGACACTGACACTGACACTGCACAGGGACACTGACACTGCACAGGGACACTGACACTGACACTGACACTGACACTGCACAGGGACACTGACACTGCACAGGGACACTGACACTGCCCGGGGACACAGGGACACTGACACCGCACAGGGACACTGACACTGACACTGCACAGGGACACTGACACTGCACAGGGACACTGACACTGCCCGGGGACACAGGGACACTGACACCGCACAGGGACACTGACAGTGCCCCAGGGATGGTGGCAGGTCACTGCCACCACCCCCAGGGACACTGTACCCACCCCGGGGACACTGCCACCCCCCCCAGAGACACGGTACCAACCCCTGGGGTCACTGCCACCACCCCAAGGACACCAGCACCCCAGGGACACTATCACCACCACTCTGGGGTCACTGCCACCACCCTGGGGACACCATGTCACTGCCACCACCCTGGGGACACCATATCACCGCCACCACCCTGGGGACACCGCGTCACTGCCAGCACCCTGGGGACACTGCCACCACCCTGGGGTCCCAATGCCCAACCCATCAGGGCCACCCCAGAAAGTGACAAGGGAGCCATGACCCCTCAGGGACACCCCGGGAGGTGACAAAGGAGCCACAGCACCTCAGTGCCACCGCAGCAGGCCGTGCCACCTGGGTGCCACCCACCTGGGGTGCCAGGGGACACTGGGCGCGGTGCCAGGCGTGCGCCCCGCAGTGTCCCCAGGCCAGCAGCGTCCCCGCGGCGTAGCCCAGGCGGTGCCGGGGGCCAGCGCAGGCCAGCAGGGGCGAGTACAGCGCCGGCACGTAGAGCAGGGCCAGAACCTTCCAGAACTCTGCCACGGCCACGGCCCCGTCAGCGCGGGGACAGCATGGGGACAGAGTGGGGACAGGGAGACACCGCCACCACCCTGGGGACATGGGGACACCGCCACTGCCCTGGGGATATGAGGACACCGCCCTGGGGACATGGGGACACCGCCCTGGGGAACATGGGGACACCACCACCGCCCTGGGGATATGGGGACACCACCCCAGGGACATGGGGACACCACCCCAGGGACATGGGGACACCACCACCGCCCTGGGGACACGGGGACTCTGCCACCACCCTGGGGACAGGGGGACACCGCCCTGGGGAACATGGGGACACCACCACCGGCCTGGGGACACGGGGACCCTGCCACCACCCTGGGGACAGGGGGACACCGCCCTGGGGACATGGGGACACCGCCCTGGGGAACATGGGGACACCACCACCGCCCTGGGGACATGGGGACACCGCCCTGGGGATATGGGGACACCACCCCAGGGACATGGGGACACCACCACCGCCCTGGGGACATGGGGACCCTGCCACCACCCTTGGACACTGCCACCATCCCAGTCACTGCCACCACCCCAGGGACACTGCCACCACCCTGGGGACACGGGGACACTGACACCAACCCAGCCAGCCCTTTCCAGGGTGGGGATTTGGGAATTCCGAGCCCTCCCCCGGGATGGGATTTTGGGAAGTGGGATGGGATTTGGGAACTGGGATGGGATTTGGGAATTGGGATGGGATTTGGGAATTGGGATGGGATTTTGGAAATTGGGATGAGATTTGGGAATTCTGAGCCCTCCCTGGGATGGGATTTGGGAACCAGGACGGGATTTTGGGAACCAGGATGGGATTTGGGAAACAGGAGGGGATTTGGAAACTGGGATGGGATTTGGGAACGGGGACGGGATTTGGGAACGGGGACGGGATTTGGGAACTGGGATGGGATTTGGGAATTGGGACGGGATTTGGGAACTGGGATGGGATTTGGGAACCGGGATGGGATTTGGGAACCGGGACGGGATTTTGGGAACCGGGACGGGACTTGGGAAGCGGGGCGGGACGTGGCCGCTCCGAGCCCGGCGGGCCGTGCCGGCGGCGCGGGTGTCTCACCACGGGCGGCGGGCGCGGTGCCGGGCGCGGGCAGCGGCAGCGGGGCCGGGAGCAGCAGCAGCTGGCAGAGCTCGGAGAGCAGCAGCGCCAGCACGGCCGCGGCCACGGCGCGGTGCCCGTCCTGCTCCAGCAGATTCCCGGGGCTGCAACCGGCAGCGCGGCGGGAATGCCGGCGATTCCCGGGCACCCGGGGACTCCCGCGCCTTCCCAGGGAATTCCCACTCCTTCCCAGGAAATTCCTGCTCCTTCCCAGGGAATTCCCACTCCTTCCCAGGCACTTGGGAATTCCCGCTCCTTCCCACAGAGTTCCCGCTCCTTCCCAGGGATTTTGGGAATTCCCGCGCCTTCCCAGAGAGTCGGGAATTCCCGCTCCTTCCCAGGGAATTCCTGCTCCTTCCCAGGGAATTCCCACTCCTTTCCAGGGAATTCCCGCTCCTTCCCAGGGATTTTGGGAATTCACGCTCCTTCCCAGAGAGTCGGGAATTCCCGCTCCTTCCCAGGGAATTCCCGCTCCTTCCCAGGGAATTCCCGCTCCTTCCCAGGGATTTTGGGAATTCACGCTCCTTCCCACAGAGTTCCCGCTCCTTCCCAGGGATTTTGGGAATTCCCGCTCCTTCCCAGGGAATTCCCGCTCCTTCCCAGGGATTTTGGGAATTCCCGCTCCTTCCCAGGGAATTCCCGCTCCTTCCCAGGGATTTTGGGAATTCCCGCTCCTTCCCAGGGAATTCCCGCTCCTTCCCAGGGATTTTGGGAATTCCCGCTCCTTCCCAGGGAATTCCCACTCCTTCCCAGGGAATTCCCGCTCCTTCCCAGGGATTTTGGGAATTCACGCTCCTTCCCAGAGAGCCGGGAATTCCTGCTCCTTCCCAGGGAATTCCCACTCCTTTCCAGGGATGTGGGAATTCCAGGTCCTTCCCTGGGAGGGAATTTGGGAATTCCAAGACTTTCCTTGGATGGATCAGCAGGGTTTGGGAATTCTGAGCCCTTTCCAGGGATGGGATTTTGGGAATTCTGGGTCCTTTCCAGAGGATGGGATCGGTGGGGTTTTGGGAATTCCAAGCCCTTTGCAGGGAGGGGATTTTGGGAATTCCCAGTTCTTTCCAGAGTGGGGATTTTGGGAATTCCAAGCCATTTCCATGGAAGGGATTTTGGGAATTCCAAGCCCTTTCCAGGGAGGGGAATTTGGGAATTCTGGGTCATCTGCGAGGATGGGATTTTGGGAATTCCGAGCTCTTCCTAGGGATGGGATTCAGGAATTCCGAGCCCTTTCCAAGGAGGGGTTTTGGGAATTCCAGGTCCTTCCCAGGGATGAGATTTTGGGAATTCCGAGCCCTTTCCAAGGAAGGATGAGCGGGACTTTGGGAATTCCATACCTGAGCAATCCCGGGACGCCGTTCCAGCAGTTCAGGTGGAGCCGACGGCGCTTGACCAGGAAGGACAAGGCCAGGAGCACGGCCAGCTGGAACGGGATGGAAATCCATGGAAAAGGGTCCTGGGAGTGCTGGGAACCCCCATAAATCCATGGAATGATGGGAATGGTGGGATCCTCATGGAAATCCCATAAATCCATGGAAAAAGGTTCTGGAAGTGATGGGAACCCCATGGAAACCCCATGGAAACCCCATAAATCCATGGAAAACAGACTTGGGAGTGGGGGGAATGATGGAAACCCCATGGAAACCCATAAATCCATAGAAAAGGGTGCTGGGAATGATGGGAATCTCATGGAAACCCCATAAATCCATGGAAAAGAGTCCTGGGAGTAGTGGGAACCCCATAAATCCATGGAATGATGGGATCCTCATGGGCGCCACATAAATCCATGGAAAAGAGACCTGGGAGTGGTGGGAATGATGAGATTGCCATGTAAATCCCATAAATCCATGCAAAAAGGTTCTGGGAATGATGGGAACCCCATGGAAACCCCATAAATCCATGGAAAAAGAGACCTGGGAATGATGGGGATGATGGGATCCCCATGGAAATCCCATAAATCCATGGGAAAAGGACCTGGGAGTGGTGGGAATGATGGGAACTCCAAGGAGACCCCATAAATCCATCGGAAAGGGTTCTGGGAATGATGGGAACCCCATGGAAACCCCATGGAAATCCCATAAATCCATGGAAAAAGGACCTGGGAGTGGTGGGGAATGATAGGATCGCCATGGGAATCCCATAAATCCATGCAAAAAGGTTCTGGGAATGATGGGAACCCCATGGAAACCCCATGAAAACCCCATAAATCCATGGAAAAGGGTCCTGGGAATAGTGGGAACCCCATAAATCCATGGAATGATGGGATCCTCATGGACGCCACATAAATCCATGGAAGAGACCTGGGAGTGGTGGGAATGATGAGATTGCCATGGAAATCCCATAAATCCATGCAAAAAGGTTCTGGGAATGATGGGAACCCCATGGAAACCCCATAAATCCATGGAAAAAGGTTCTGGGAATGATGATGGGATCCTCATGGAAATCCCATAAATCCATGGAAAAGGGTTCTGGAAATGATGGGAACCCCATGGAAACCCCATGGAAACCCCATAAATCCATGGAAAAGGGTCCTGGGAGTAGTGGGAACCCCATAAATCCATGGAATGATGGGAATGATAGGAACCCCATGGAAACCCCATAAATCCATGGAAAAGAGACCTGGGAGTGGTGGGAATGATGGGAACCCCATGGAAATCCCATAAATCCATGGAATGATGGGAACCCCATCAAAACCCCATAAATCTATGGAATGATGGGAATGATGGGAACCCCATGGAAACCCCATAAATCCATGGAAAAGGGTCCTGGGCGTAGTGGGAACCCCATAAATCCATGGAATGATAGGAACCCCTTTAAGGCCCCATAAATCCATGGAAAAGGGTTCTTGGAATGATGGGAACCCCAAGGAGGCCCCATAAATCCATGGAAAAAAACATCCTGGGAATGATCTGGGAGGAATTTTGGAGTTCTTGTCCCACAGGGAAGCGAAAACGCGGAAATCTGGGAATTCCGGAACGGTTTAGGCGGGAAAATCCATCCAAGATGGCGCCGGAAATGAAATCCGTGGATTCCAGGTGGGGAATGGAATGCGGGGATGGGGGATTGGGGATTTTTTGGGGGGGATTTTTGGGGATACTCACGGAAATGGGAGCCATGACGGTGTGGTACAGCCGGGGGGAGATTGTGGGGTGGCATTCCGGGATGGCGTCGGGAAAAAGGCTGGAAAAACGGGAAAAATCCCAGATTTGGGTGGGTTTAACCCTGAAAGGGCACGGAAAATGATGGGAAAATGGAAAAAAATCCCATATTTTGGATTTTTGGGATTTTTGGCATTACTCCCCCACCTAAAAGGGCCGGGAGAAACGGGAAAAACAATGGAAAACGGGGAAAATCCCATATTTGGGTTTAACCCTAAAAGAGCCTGGAAAATGATGGGAAAATGGGGAAAATCCCATATTTGGGTGGGTTTAACCCTTAAAGGGCTGGGAAAAAAGGAAAAATTCCAGATTTGGGGTTTTGGGGATTTTTGGGATTTCCGTCCCCCCCTAAAAGGGCCAGGAAAAACAATGGAAAACAGGGAAAATCCCATATTTGGGTTTAACCCTAAAAGGGCCTGGAAAATTATGGGAAAATGGGGAAAACCCCAGATTTGGTTATAACCCTAAAAGGGATGGAAAAACAGGAAAAAATCCAGATTTGGGATTTTTGGGATTTCTCCCCCACCTAAAAGGGCCGGGAAAAACGGGAAAAACAATGGGAAACGGGGAAAATCCCATATTTGGGTTTAACCCTAAAAGGGCCTGGAAAATGATGGGAAAAATGGAAAAAATCCCATATTTGGGTGGGTTTAACATTTTGGGGACAGTTTGGGGCCACTTTTGGGGACATTTTGGGGATATTCTGGGGACATTTGGGGACATTTTTGGGACATTTTTGGGGACATTTTGAGGACCCTTTTGGGGACATATTTGGGGACAATTTTGGGGACACTTTGAGGACCCTTTAGGGGACATTTTGGGGACATTTTTGGGGACATTTTGCAGGTATTCCAGGGAGATTCTGGGGACATTTGGGGACATTTTTGGGGACATTTTGGGGCCATTAATGGGGACATTTTGGAGAACTTTTGGGGACATTCTTGGGACATTTTTGGGAACATTTTGGGGACACTTTGAGGACCCTTTAGGTGACATTTTGGTGACCTTTTGGGGATATTTTGAGGACATTTTTGGGGCCACTTTGGGGACCCTTTAGGGGACATTTTGGTGACGTTTTGGGGAACTTTTGGAGACATCTTGGGGACATTTTTAGGGACCCTTTTCAGAACGTTTTGGGCACATTTTGGGGACATTTTGGGGACACTTTTGGGGGATATTCTGGGGACATTTGGGGACAATTTTGCAGATATTCTGGGGATATACTGGGAACATTTTGGGGACATTCTGGGGACATTTTTGGGGACATTTTGGGGCCACTAATGGGGACATTTTGGAGAACTTTTGGGGACATTTTGGCGACATTCTGGGGAACATTTTTTGGGAACATTTTGGGGACACTTTTGGAGACCTTTTGGGGACATTTTGGGACATTATGGGGACATTTTTGGGGACATTTTGGGGCCACTCACTCATCCTGGGGCGCGGACTCCGTGGATTCGTAGATGTACCAGTCGGATCCCAAATCCTCGTCCAGGAAAATCCCCGGCTCCAGGGGGGAATCCCGAATTCCCACCGAGCCATTGGGGGCCATGGCCGCCCCTCCCCCGCCGGGATCCCCGCGGCTGGAAAAGCGGGAAAACCCTGGGAAAAATGGGGAAAACCCCGGGAAAGTGGGGAAATCCCAGGAAAAACCCTGGGAAAAGTGGGAAAAACTCTAGGAAAAGTGGAAAAAACCCCAGGAAAAGTTGAAAAAACTGCAGGGAAAGTGGGAAAAACCCCCAGGAAAATGGGAAAAATGCTGGGAAAAGAGGGAAAAAGCTGGGAAAAGTAGGAAAATTATGGAAAAGTGGGGAAAAAACCCTGGAAAGGTGGGGAAAACCCCGGTAAAGTGAGGAAAACCCCTGGAAAAGTGGGAAAAACTGCAGGAAAAGTGGGAAAAACCCTGGGAAAGTGGGAAAAAACACAGAAAAATGGGAAAAATGCTAGGAAAAGAGGGAAAATGCTGGGAAAAGCAGGGAAATTATGGAAAAGTGGGGAAAACCCCTGGAAACGTGGGGAAACCCCTGGGAAAGTAGGAAAACCCCCTGGAAAAGTGGGAAAAGTGGGGAAAACCCTGGGTAAGTGGGAAAATGATGGGAAAAGAGGGAAAATGATGGGAAAAACCACAGGAAAATTATGGAAAAGTGGGAAAAAAACCCTGGAAAAGTGGGGAAAACCCTGGGAAAGTGGGAAAAATGATGGGAAAAGTGGGGAAAATCCCAGGAAAAGTAGGGAAAATGCTGGCAAAGTGGGAAAAATGCTGGGAAAAGAGGGAAAAGTCCTGGGAAAGTGGGAAAAACCAAGGGAACGTGGGAAAAACCCCAGGAAAAGTGGGAAAAATATGGGGAAAATGGGGAAAACTCCAGGAAAAGTGGGGAAATGCTGGGAAAGTGGGAAAATTATGGGAAAAGTGGGGAAAATTATGGAAAAGTGGTAAAAACTGCAGGAAAGTGGGGAAAATATGGGGAAAAGGGGGAAACAGCAGGAAAATGGGAAAAATGTTGGGAAAGTGGGAAAATGTGGGGAAAAGGGGAAAAATGATGGGAAAGTGGGAAAAAATGATGGGAAAACTGTGAAAATGGCAGGAAAGTGGGGAAAATGCTGGGAAAAGCGGGAAAAGGGTGGGGAAAAGTGGGATGGGAGCTGGAAAAGTGGGATGGGGTGTTGGAAAAATGGGGAAAATGCAAGGAAATGTGCGGAAAAATGACAGGAAAAGTGGGGAAAAGGCCCAGAAAAGTGGGAAAAACTCCTGGAAAAGAGGGATGAGGGCTGGAGAAATGGGAAAAATGCCAGGAAAAGTGGGGAAAATTACAGGAAAAATGGGAACAACTCCAGGAGAAGAGGGGTAGGGGCTGGAAAAGTTGGGAAAACCCTGGGAAAAGCAGGGAAAATGCTGGGAAAAGTGCAAAAAGCACTGGGGAAAGCAGGAAAAACAATGGGAAAAGTGGGAAAACTGCCAGGAAAAATGGGAAAAACTCCAGCACAAGAGGGATAGGGGTTGGAAAGGCAGGAAAAACGATGGAGAAAGTGGAGAAAATGCCGGGAAAAGTGGGAAAAGCACCGGGAAAAGTGGGAAAATCGCCCGGAAAAGTGGGGGAAATGCCGGGAAAAGTGGAGAAAACGATGGGAAAAGGGGGAAAAGGCGCCGGGAAAAGTGGGATGGGGGCTGGGATCCCAATTCCCAGTGGAATTCCTGCTGCTCCTGGAGCGGGGGCGGGGCCGCTCCTGGAGCCGCTCCCGCCTTTGTTTGGGTTTTTCTGGGAATTCTTCCCGCTGGAAAAGTGGCGCAAAGGGCACGGGATGGGGGGAGGGGCGGCAGCCGCGCTGTCCCCAAAGTGCCACCAGCGGTGACATCGCCAGCCCGGGAATTGCCCCCATCCATATCCCGGGAATTGTCCCCATCCCGGGAATTGTCCCCATCCTCTTCCCAGGAATTGTCCCCCCTCCCATCCCGGGAATTGTCCCCATCCATATCCCGGGAATTGTCCCCATCCTCTTCCTGGGAATTGTCCCCCCTCCCATCTCAGGAATTGTCCCCATCCCAGAAATTGTCCCCAGCCCCACTCCTATCTCGGGAATTGTCCCCATCCCCATCCCTGGGAATTATCCCCATCCCGGGAATTGTCCCCATCCCCATCCCGGGAATTGTCCCCATCCTGGGAAATTTCCCCATCCCCATCCTGGGAATTGTCCCCCCTCCCATCCCAAGAATTGTCCCCATCCCTATTCCAGGAATTGTCCCCATCCCAGAAATTGTCCCCAGCCCCACTCCTATCCTGGGAATTGTCCCCATCACCATCCCTGGGAATTGTCCCCATCCCGGGAATTGTCCCCACTCCCATCCCGGGAATTGTCCCCATCCCCATCCGGGAATTGTCCCCATCCCGGGAATTCCGGATCAGTTTGGCACCAGGACAACCCCAAAGTGTCCCCAGATGTCACCTGAGGGGCCTGGGGACATCCCGGGGACTGGGGACAGCCCGGGAGCAGCTCTGGGGACACCCCTGGGGACAATGGGGACACAGCTCGGGGACGTTGGGGACACGGCTCAGGGACAATGGGGACACGGCTCAGGGACGATGGGGACACCCCTGGGGACAATGGGGACACGGCTCAGGGACGATGGGGACACCCCTGGGGACAATGGGGACACGGCTCAGGGACAATGGGGACACGGCTCGGGGACAATGGGGACACCCCTGGGGACAATGGGGACACGGCTCGGGGACAATGGGGACACCCCTGGGGACAATGGGGACACGGCTCGGGGACAATGGGGACACGGCTCGGGGACAATGGGGACACCCCTGGGGACAATGGGGACACGGCTCGGGGACAATGGGGACACCCCTGGGGACAATGGGGACACGGCTCGGGGACAATGGGGACACCCCTGGGGACAATGGGGACACGGCTCGGGGACGTTGGGGACACGGCTCAGGGACAATGGGGACACGACTCGGGGACATTGGGGACACGGCTCGGGGACAATGGGGACACGGCTCGGGGACAATGGGGACACGGCTCAGGGACGATGGGGACACCCCTGGGGACAATGGGGACATGGCTCAGGGACAATGGGGACACGGCTCAGGGACAATGGGGACACGGCTCGGGGACAATGGGGACACGGCTCGGGGACATTGGGGACACGGCTCGGGGACAATGGGGACACGGCTCAGGGACAATGGGGACACGGCTCGGGGACAATGGGGACACCCCTGGGGACAATGGGGACACGGCTTGGGGACAATGGGGACACCCCTGGGGACAATGGGGACACGGCTCGGGGACGTTGGGGACACGGCTCGGGGACAATGGGGACACCCCTGGGGACAATGGGGACACGGCTCGGGGACAATGGGGACACGGCTCGGGGACATTGGGGACACGGCTCGGGGACAATGGGGACACCCCTGGGGACAATGGGGACACAGCTTGGGGACAATGGGGACACGGCTTGGGGACAATGGGGACACGGCTTGGGGACAGCCCCGGTGTCCCCACGGGAGAGGGGCAGCAGCTCCAGGGACAGCCCGGGATTTGGGGACACCCCATGGACACCCCAGCTCCGGCATGTCCCCAACGTCCCCAGGGCTGTGAGGGGACAGCTGGGGCTGGCTCTGCTCCGGGGATCGGGATCGGGATCGGGATCGGGATCAGGATCAGGACTGGGACTGGGATCAGGATCGGGATTGGGATTGGGATCAGGATTGGGTTTGGGATCAGGTTTGGGATTGGGATCGGGATCAGGATCAGGATCAGGATTGGAATCAGGTTTGGGATTGGGATCAGGATCGGGATTGGGATCAGGTTTGGGATTGGGATCAGGTTTGGGATCGGGATCAGGATCAGGATTGGGATTGGATTGGGATCAGGTTTGGGATTGGGATCAGGATCAGGATTGGGATCAGGATCAGGATCAGGATTGGGATTGGGATTGGATTGGGATCAGGTTTGGGATCGGGATCAGGATCAGGATTGGGATCAGGATCAGGATCAGGATCAGGATTGGGATTGGATTGGGATCAGGTTTGGGATTGGGATCAGGATCAGGATTGGGATCAGGATCAGGATCAGGATCGGGATTGGGATTGGATTGGGATCAGGTTTGGGATTGGGATCAGGATCGGGATTGGGTTCAGGATGGATCCAAGAGGTCCCCGCAGGTGCCACCCAGCAGCGTCACTGTCACCGAGTGTCACCGAGTGTCACCGAGTGTCACCCCTGGCACCGCGGCCCTGGCAGCTTTTCCTGGGGTTTACCCCGTGCCAGGATGGAAAATTTGGGATTTGTGCCTCCCTTCCCAAAAATCTGCTGGGAATCAGAGTCCGACCCCTCCCTAGTCCTTGTCAGGGTGAGCCCAAATCCCAAATCCCAAACCCCAAACCCCAAATCCCAAATCTCATCCCAAATCCTAAATGCCAAATCCCAAACCCCAAATCCCAAACCTCATCCCAAATACTAAATCCCAAATTCCATCCCAAATCCCAGTTTAGGATCCCAGCAATCCCAAATTCCATCCCAAACTCCATTCCCAGAATCCCAGTTTGGGATCCCACAAATCCCAAATCCCATCCCAAATCCCAGTTTGGGATTGCAGCGATTCCAGATCCCATCCCAAATCCCATCCCTGGTTTGGGAGCTGGGAATGGGTTTTGGAATTTGGGCTTTGGGATTGGGGTTTGGAATTTGGGGTTTGGGATTTGGGAATGGGATTTGGGGCTTGGGATTGGGGTTTGGGATTTAGGAATGAGCTTTGGGAGTTCCCAGTTTTTTCAGCCTCCCAGGACACAGGGAACAGCTCATTCCCAATTTTCAGGGATCAGTTCATTCCTGATTTTCAGGAACAGTTCATTCCCGATTTCCAGGCAGGGCTCATTCCCGATTTTCAGGGATCAGTTCATTCCTGATTTTCAGGAACAGTTCATTCCCGATTTCCAGGCAGGGCTCATTCCCGATTTTCAGGGATCAGTTCATTCCTGATTTTCAGGCAGGGCTCATTCCCAATTTTTCCCAATTTTCCACCTCTGGAGTGCCCCAGGAATTGTGCCCCCCATGGAATTGGATCCCTCCGCTCCTTCCTGACTCCCGAAATCCCAAAAAAAAAGAGGCGGGAACACCAAAAGCCCAGCGGGCTCCGCATTCCCGGCCGGGCCGGCCCAGCTCGCACGTTTTCCTTGGAATCTGATCCCGAGTTTTCCTTGGAATCGGATCCCGCTGCTCCTCCCCGGCCTCGGAGCGCTGCGGGAAACTCCCGCCCATCCCCCACTGCCCTGCTCCGGGAATTTCGGGATCCAGGAGAAAACCGGGAATGGGAAAAGGGATCCGGGAGGGAATTCCTGGAATTAAACCGGGAAAGGGATCTGGGAGGGGATTCCTAGATCCCAAAATAAAAACAGGAATGGGATCTGGGAGGGAATTCCTGGAATTAAACCGGGAATGAGATTCAGGAGGGGATTCCCAGATCCCAATCCAGTTTTTAATCAAAATGACCCCAATTTCATTCCAGGCTTTTCCAGGGAATGTTGGGGCTGGGGGGTTGGGATCGTCAAGATTGCCCAGAATTCCCAATCCCGATCCCTGCACATCCCAACAGTGGATTTAGGATCTGATCCCCAAAAGACCCCAAACTCAATGATCCCAACCCAAAACCATCCCAAAAAAAAGCGGGAAGGGTTGGGATCGTCCAGATCTCCTCTCTTTCCCTTCCCATTCCCGATCCCTGCAAATCCCAAAAATTGATTTAGGGACAGATCCTGCTCCAGCACCCCCAAAAGACCCCAAATTCAGGGACCCAGCCCCAAAAGGATCCCAAAAAAGGGGTTTGGGAGCTGGGAGCGGTCGGGATAATCCGGATTTCCTTTAATTCCCCTTCCTGATCCCTGCAAATCCCGGAAGTGGATTTAGGATCCTTTTGGGGCTGCTGATCCCACCCCAAACTCAGCGATCCGGCCCCAAAACGATCCCAAAAAAGCTGTGGGAACCTGGACCCTCGGAGGCCTCTCCCAGGTTTTTGGGTTTATTTTTTTTGGGAAAAGCCTCTGGAAAAGCAGCCCCGGAGCTCTCCAAACCCCACAAATATCCCGGAGACTCCCGAGGGATTCCGGGACCATCCCAAGGGATTGAGGAGCTTCTTCCCAACCCCATTCCCGAGCCCACCCCAAAATCCCCCCAGATCCCCCATACCCAGAATCCCGGGGGCTGCTCCAGCTCTTCCCAACCCCATTCCTGACCCCATTCCCGATCCCATTCCCATTCCCAATCCAATCCTATTCACAACCCTATTCCCAATCCTATTCCTGGTTCTCCTTTATCCCACCCCAAAATTCCCCCAAAATTCCCCGAAAATCCCCCTGGATCCCCCATTCCCAGAATCCCGGGAGCTGCTCCAGCTTTTCCCAACCCCATTCCTGATCCCATTCCTGATCCCATTCCTGATCCCATTCCTGATCCTATTCCCAACCCTATTCCCAACCCCATTCCCAACCCCATTCCCAATCCTATTCTTGGTTCCCCTTGATCCCACTCCAAAATTCCCCCAAAATTCCCCCATTACCCCATTCCCCAAATCCCGGGAGCTGCTCCAGCTTTTCCCAACCCCGTTCCCAACCCCGTTCCCTACCCCATTCCCAACCCCATTCCCAGCCCCATTCCCAACCCCATTCCCCATCCCATTCCCAGTCCCATTCCTGATCCCATTCCCAACCCCATTCCCCATCCCATTCCCAGTCCCATTCCCGTTTCTCCCACAATCCCACCCCAAAATTCCCCCAAAATCCCCGCGGTTCTCCCATTCCCAGAATTCCAAATCCTAATCCCGGGATTCTGCAGCCCCCAGGAAAAGGGAACCCGGGGGTGGGAATTTGGGATTTTTTCGGGGATTTCCCTGATCCTGGAATTCTGCCCCCCCCCAGGGAAGAGAAAACCGGGATGAAAGCGCTGCTGGGGGGCGGGATTTGGGATTTTTTTGGGGGATTTTCCTGATCCTGGGATTCTGCAGCCTCCAGGAAAAGGGAAACCGGGGGTGAAATTCCTGCGGTGGGGGAAGAATTTGGGATTTTTGGGAATTCCCGCACTCCCCGGGCAGGATTTGGGTCCGCTGGGGGTTAAACTCCTGCCGCGGGGGGGGGGCGGAATTTGGGATTTTTTTGGGATTTTCCCGATGCTGGGACTCTGCAGCCCCCAGGGAAGGGAAAACCGGGATGAAAGCGCTGCCGGGGGGGCGGAATTTGGGATTTTTGGGGGGGGGGATTTTTGGGAATTCCCGCCCCCCCCCCCCCCCCCCCCCAGGACAGGATTTGATGCCAAATTCCCACCGAAACAACCCCAACACCACAACACGGCGGGGGAGAAAAGGGAAAAAGAGGGAAAAATCCCAAATCCAGGTTTACCTTTTCCTTCCTTCCTCCTGCCCTTCCTTCCGGCCGCGCCTGAGACCCCCCCAGCGCCCCCCCGGGAATTCCCGCGGCGAGCCGGGCTTTGCTAAGCTCGGTCTAAAGGCCGGCCCGGCCCGGCCATGCAGCTCGGGAGGCTCCGGGAACTGCGGGAACTTTGGGATTTGGGGAAAACTTTGGGATCTTTATCCCCTCCATGGAGCCTTGGCCGGGGGCCACGCGCGGGGCTTTGGGGATTTAAACCCGGCCCAGCGGGGCTCGGGGCTGAGCTTTGCTGGGAGCGGGGGGGGGAGGAGGCGGCTCCGAGCTTCTCCCGGGATTTGGGATTTGCTGGGATGGAAGGGGACGGCGGGAATGGGGTGGGAGCTTTGGGATGAGGAGCAGCGGGAGCGGAGCGCGGTGCTTGCCCCAAATCCCATAAATTTCTTGGGGTTTTTTTTGGGAATTTGGGGCTAAACCCCCAGCCTGGGGTGGAGGGGGAGAGCAGGGATCGGGATGATCCCACAGGGATCAGGATGGGAACACCCCTCGTTCCTGGGGGGAAGCTGAGCCCCATCCTTTCCCCAAAATCCCACAAACTTCTTGGGTTTTTTTTGGGAATTTGGGGCTAAACCCCCAGCCTGGGGTGGAGGGGGAGAGCAGGGATCGGGATGATCCCACAGGGATTGGGATGGGCAAAACTGAGCCTGATCCTTTCCCCAGATCCCGAGGTTTTATTGGGATTTTGGGGAATTTTGGGGAAAACCTCCTTGGGATGGAGGGGGAAGGGCAGGGGAAGCTCAGCCCCATCCCTTCCCCAAAATCCCACAGCTTTCTTGGGGTTTTTTGGGAATTTAGGGTCAAACCTCCTTGGGATGGAGGGGGAAGCGCTCGCTGGGAGGGAGGGATTGGGATGATCCCACAAGGATCGGGATGGTCCCACAAGGATCGGGATGGTCCCACAAGGATTGGGATGATCCCACAAGGATCGGGATGATCCCACAAGGATTGGGATGATCCCACAAGGATTGGGGTGATCCCACAAGGATCAGGATGGTCCCACAAGGATCGGGGTGAACCCATAAAGATTGGGATGATCCCATAAGGATCCGGATGATCCCACAGGGATCAGGATGATCCCACAAGGATTGGGATGATCCCAAAGGGATCAGGATGATCCCATAAGGATTGGGGTGATCCCAAAGGGATTGGGATGATCCCACAAGGATCGAGATGTCCAAAGCTGAGCCAGATCCTTCCCCAAATCCCAAATCCCACCATTTTCTCAGGATTTCTTGGGAATTCAGGGACGCCAAACCCCAGGATCCTCCCCAGGGATCCCACAGGGAACGCGGGAAAGGGACGGAGAAGATTTTGGGATGCCAAGAGGGCGGGAGCAGCCCCAAGCCCATCCTCCATCCCGTAAATCCCGGAGCTCGCGGCAAAACCTCGGGAATGCGGACAAATCCCCACGTGACGCCAAATCCCGGCAAACTTCATCCGGGCGGAAAATCCCGTTGAATTTTTAGCCCGAGCCCCGTGACCCGAGGGATCTTTGGGATTTGTTTTGCTTTTCCCACTTTTCCCGGGGTTGTTTTTTTAAAGGGAAAACGCCGCTGCAGGGTCCCGACGGAGATTCCTGGGAAACGGTCGGAATTCCGAGCCCTCGGGAGTTTTCCTTAATCTGAAATGAAAATATTCCCGGGGAAATCCATCCCCATTCCCGGTGGGATCACAAAACCCCTCCAGATATCCTGGAAAAGTTGGAATTCCAGGAATTCCAGGAGTTTGGGGTTTTTTTCCCCGGGACGTCGAGGGCGACCCTGGAAAAGCAGGAATGGAAAAAGCGGGAAAAGCATCCCAGATTATCCAGGGTTGGGGATTCCAGAGAATTCCTCGGGAGCTTCCAGCAATGATCCCACATTCTGGCTTATCCCAAATTCCGCCTCATCCCAATTCCCACCTCATCCTGAATTCCATGGAATCCTCGTCCCGAAGGACCAGGACATCCCAGGGTACTTCCGGGAGGGGTTTGGGATTCATTTGGGAATTTCAGCCAAGGGATTTTTGGGTGGGAATTTTGGGGTCATGACTTTTGGGGCTGGAATTTTCGAGCTGAAATTTCCCATTTTATCCCGGAGCGCTGGATCCAGGGAATTCCAGCGTCACCCAACTCACCTTCATCCCGATTTCCATGGAATCTTCATCCCAATTTCTGTGGGATCCTCATCCAAAATTCCGTCTCATCCCAAATTCCGCCTCATCCCGATTCCCATCTCATCCCGATTTCCATTGGATCCTCATCCTGATTCCCAGCTCACCCTCATCCCAATTCCCAGCTCATCCTCATCCTGATTTCTGTGGGATCCTCATCCCAAATTCTGCTTTATCCCAAATTCCTCCTCATCCTGATTCCCCAGTTCCATGGAATCCTCATCCCAATTCCATGGGATCCTCATCCCGATTTTTGCCTCATCCTCATTCCAATTCCCTTTTCATCCCAATTTCTGTAGGATCTTCATCCCATATTTCCATGGCATCCTCATCCCAAATTCCGCCTCATCCCAATTCCCACCTCATCCTGAATTCCATGGAATCCTCATCCCGAAGGACCAGGACATCCCAGGATTCTTCCAGGGCGGGGGGGTTTGGGATTCATTTGGGAATTCCAGCCAAGGGATTTTGGGGTCGGAATTTTGGGGTCAGGAATTTTGGGGTTGGAAGTTTGGGGTTGGAATTCTGGGGCCGGAATTTTGAGGCTGGAATTTTATGGTTAGGAATTTTGGGGCTGGAATTTTGGGGTCAGGAATTTTGGGGTTGGAATTTTGGGGTTGGAATTCTGAAGCCGGGATTTTGGGGTCTGAAATTTTGATGCTGGGATTTTGGGGCGGGAATTCTGGGGTCAGGAATTTTGAAGCTGGGATTTTCGGGTGGGAATTCTGGGGCTGGAATTCTGGGGTCAGGAATTTTGGGGCTGGAATTTTGGGGCTGGGATTTTGGAGCCGGAATTTTGGGGTCAGGAATTTTGGGGCTGGAATTCTGGCTCCATGCCTCGCAGCTGCCTGGGAATCCCCCAAAAAATCCCCAAACTTCCCCTGCCCGGGGCCTCCGGCGGCGCCCTTTGATCCCAACCCTTTCCCCCGGGATAATCCTGTTGTTTCAGGCCTGGAATGTGGGATTTTCATGGAATGTGGAGCTGCCTGGGACAGGAGCCACCTGCGCCCGGCTCGCCTTTCATCCCAAAAAAATGTGGGAACGGGCCTGGAGGAAGCTCCGGCATTCCTGAGAAACTCCGGAATTCCTGGGAATGGGAATGGGATGGGATGGATCCTGAATTCCCAGGATTTGGCTGATCCAGGATTTGGGAATCTCTCCCCGAATCCCCAGGATTTGGCTGATCCAGGATTTGGTAATCTCTCCCTAAATTCCCAAGATTTGGAGGATCCAGAAATTGGGAATCTCTCCCAGAATTCCCAAGATTTGGAGGATCCAGAATTTGGGAATCTCTCCCTAAATTTCCAGGATTTGGAGGATCCAGGATTTGGGAATCTCTCCCAGAATTCCCAGGAATTTGAGGAGACAGAATTTGGGAATCTCTCCCTGAATTCCCAGGATTTGGCTGATCCAGGATTTAGGAATCTCCCTCCAAATCCAGACGTGTCTGATCCAGAATTTGGGAATCCCTCCCTGAATTCTCAGGATTTGGAGGAGCCAGGATTTGGGAATCTCTCCCCAAATCCAGGCGGGGCTGGGGGGATCCAGAATTTGGGAATTCTCAATTGCAGCCTCAGGAATTTTGGTGGCTCTGAAGTCCCGGAGCCCCGAAATCCCAGGAATTCTGCATTCCATTGCCACATCCATCGGTTCCGCGCTCCCAGCGGGAATTCCACTCCGGCTGATGGATGGGAAAGGCCCCGGCACCGGGATAACGATTTTCCCTCATTTCTCAGAGCCTTTGGATAAGGAATTCCCAGGAATTGGAGCCTTTGGATGAAGAATTACCAGGAACTGTAACCTTTGAATGAAGAATTCCCAGGAATTGGCACCTTTGGATGGAGAATTCCCAGGAATTGGAACCTTTGGATGGTGAATTTTGAGGAATTGGAGCCTTTGGATGGAGAATTCCTGGGAATTGGAGCCTTTGGATGAGGAATTCCCAGGAACTGGAACCTTTGGATGGAGAATTCCCAGGAACTGGAGCCTTTGGGTGAGGAATACCCAGGAATTGGAGCCTTTAAATGGAGAATTCCCAGGAATTGGAGCCTTTGAATATTGAATTCCCAGGAATTGGAGACATTGGATGAAGAATTCCCAGGAATTGGAACCTTTGGATGAGGAATTCCCAGGAATTGGCACCTTTGGATGGAGAATTCCCAGGAATTGGAGACATTGGATGAAGAATTCCCAGGAATTGGCGCCTTCGGATCAAGAATTCCCAGGAACTGGAGCCTTTGGATGAGGAATTCCCAGGAATTGGCACCTTTGGATGAAGAGTTCCCAGGAAGTGGAGCCTTTGGATAAGGAATTCCCGGGAATTAGAACCTTTGGATGAAGAATTCCCAAGCACGGAGCAGCTGCTGCCACGGATCCGGGATTATCCCATGGATCATTCCCGACGGCAGGGAAGGAAAAAGGGGAAAAGGAGGAAAGGAAGAAGGGGGAAAAAAGGGAATAAAGAAGGAAAAAATAAGGGAAGAGGAGGGGGGAAAGTGGGGAAAAGGAGGGGGAAAAAGGAGGGAAAAAAAGAGGGAAAAGGGAGCAGAAAATGTGGGAAAAAGGAGGGGAAAAGAGAGAAAAAGGTGGGGAGAAGGAGGGGAAAAATCTGGGAAAAAAAGAGGAAAAAAAGAGGGAGAAGGAAGGGAGGAAAGAGGGAATAAGGAGGGAAAAAAGAGGGAGGAAGAGGGAAAATGGAAGGGAAGAGGAAAGGAAAAAAATAGGGAAAATGGTGGGGAAAAAAGTGGGAAAAAATTGGGGAAAAGGAGGAAAAAGAAGGAAAAAAAGAGGGAAAAAAGATGGTTAAAGGAGGGGGGAAAAGGAGGGACAATGGTGGGAAAAAAAGGGAGGAAGAGGGAAAAAATGAGGGAAAAATAGAAGAAAAAATAGGGAGAAAAGGGGGAAAAAGTGGGGGAAAGAAGGGGGAAAATTGGATTTGTGGAGCTTCCTGGGGTTGGAAAACGGGATCAAAGCTGCTCCCGGCTCTGTTAATGTCGTGGTTTGTCCCTCTGGATTTTCCATGGAAAAAAATCCCACTCCCAGAGGTTCCAGGGGTTTGGAAAATGGGACCTTCCTGGAACAAAAATCCCAGGAATGAGGAGGGGAAAAGAATTCCCTGGAGCAGGATGGGAATGGGTCGGCACAGAGCGGGAATTTTTTTTTTTTCCCCCCTAAAAATGATGGGAAAAAAGTTCTTGGATGGAAAAGCTGGAAAAATCTCCAGGTTTTCCATTGGCTTGCCTGGAAAAGTGCAAATTCACGGATTTAATTCCCGCAATTTTCCAGGCATCGAGGCCCTGGAAGTGTCACGGGAGCGAAGGAAAATTGGGACAGGAGGGGGAGGGAAAGGGAGAATTCTGGGAGGAGAATTCCGGGCGGGAACGGTGGCAAATTCCATTATGGAACAGGTGGATTGGGAATCGGCCCCGGAATTGGGAAGGAAAATGAATTTGGAGATTTGGAATCCTGAGGCCATTCCCAGATGGATCTCCTGGGGAAATTCCGGGAGCTGGGATTGGATGGGAGGAGGGAACTGCTGGGAAAACGCTGGGATCGTTAACGAGCTCTGCTCCGGCGGGAAATTCCCTAAAAATCATAAGGATGAGGAGAATAAATGGAATTTATCTAGCTCAGCCTGGATCCAAGGAAAAATCCAGCCTGGATCCAGGGAAAAACCCAGCCTGGATCCAGGGAAAAATCCTGGCTGGATCCAAGAGGAAAATCCTGGCTGGATGCAAGGGAAAATCATTCTGGATGTGAGGAAAAATCCAGCCAGGATCCAAGGGAAAATCCATTCTGGATCCAAGGAAAATCCCAGCTGGATCCAAGGGGAAATCGAGACTGGATCCAGGGAAAATCCAGTCTGGACCCAGGGAAAATCCCGGCTGGATCCAAGGAAAATCCTGTCTGGATCTAAGGGAAAATCCCGGCTGGATCCAGGGAAAAATCCATTCTGGATCCAAGGAAATGTCCAGCCAGGATCCAAGGGAAAATCCATTCTGGATCCAAGGAAAATCCCAGTTGGATCCAAGGAAAATCCTGTCTGGATCCAAGGAAAATCCCAATTGGATCCAAGGAAAATCCTGGCTGGATCCAAGAGAAAATCTCGACTGGATCCAAGGAGAAATCCCAACTGGATCCAGGGAAAGTCCTGTCTGGATCCAAGGAGAAATCCCAACTGGATCCAGGGAAAATCCAGCCTGGATCCAGGGAAAAATCCATTCTGGATCTAAGGAAAATCCAGGCTGGATCCAAGGGAAAATCCAGCTGGGAACCAAGGAAAATCAAGCCTGGATCTGAGGAAAAATCTGTGTGGATCCAGGAAAAAATCCAGACTTTCCATCCTCGGCTGTTTGTGTTGTTGGGCCGGTCCTGGCCGTGCAGAGAGCATTTTCCAAGGATTTTGGGGATTTTCCAGCAGATCCAGAACATTCCAGTGTCCTCCTCCCATCCCACGCCTGGCAGCTCCAAGATGGAAAACCTCGGAGACAATGGGAAAAGCATCCATGGAAAAGGGATGGATCTGGTTGGATTTTCCCTTTTCCCAGGATCCAGGCGGGTCCGGGAGCTGCGATTTTCCCACCCGGACGCTTTTCCCGGTTTTCCGCCCGTGGACCAGGCCCGGGTCTGTTCCCGGAATTAACAGAGCAAAAATGAGAATTCCAGGATCTGATCCGGTTAATGGAGGTGGGGAACGGAGACGGGATCGGGAATGGGGCGGGTCCAGAGGGATGGGATGGGATGGGATGGGATGGGATGGGATGGGATGGGATGGGATGGGATGGGATGGGATGGGAGCAGATCCATAGGGGTGGGATGAGATGGGATGGGGCAGATCCATAGGGATGGGGCAGATCCATAGGGATGGGATGGGGCAGATCCATAGGGATGGAATGGGGCAGATCCATAGGGATGGGATGGAGCAGATCCATAGGGATGGGATCAGATCCATAGGGATGGGATGGAGCAGATCCATAGGGATGGGATGGGGCAGATCCATAGGGATGGGGCAGATCCATAGGGATGGGGTTGTCACAGGATTTGCTGGGATGTCCCAAATGATCCAATGGGAATTTGACATCCCAGACTCTGGGATATCCCAACCATTCTTTGGGATTCCCTGGCCGTATTCCAGGATATCCTGGACAAATCCCAGGATATCCCGACCCTTTTTTGGGATGCCCTGGCCGTATTCCATGATATCCTGGACAAATCCCGGGATATCCCAGCCCTTTTTGGGATGCCCTGGCCATATTCCAGGATATCCCAGCCCAACCCCGGGATGCTCCAGCCCTTCCCCCTTCCGTCCGTGTCCCGCTGCCGCCTGTTTAAATCCGTTATTCCCGTTATTCCCGCTCCGGGCGTTTAGCGCCGTGAACGGAGCCTGGGGAGCCATCAGGCAGGAAAAGCATTCCCAGGCTCTCCATCTTCCTCCGGAATTTATGGAGTCTCGGGAGTGGGATAAAGCTGCCGCCTTCCCAACAGCCGCTCGTAAATCACCGGCAGCGGCGAGGGCGCGGAGCGGCGGCTGCTCCCGGATCGCTCCTGGATCTATCCCAGATTGCTCCTGGATTTATCCCCGATCACTTCTGGATTTATCCTGGATCATTCCCAGATTTATCCTGGATCTCTCCCAGATTTATCCCAGATTGCTCCCCGGTTTATCCTGGATAGTTCCTGGATTTATCCCAAATCACTCCCAGATTTTTCCTAAATCACTCCAGGATTTATCGCAGATTGCTCCTGGATCTATCCCAAATCGTCCCCGGATTTATCCCAAACCACTCCTGGGTTTATCCTGGATAGTTCCTGGATTTATCCCAAATCACTCCCAGATTTTTCCCAAATCGCTCCTGGATTTATCCCTGATCACTTCTGGATTTATCCTGAATCATGCCCAGATTTCTCCTGAATCATTCCCAGATTTATCCTGGATCTCTCCCAGATTTATCCCGGATTGCTCCAAGGTTTATCCTGGATAGTTCCTGGATTTATCCCAAATCACTCCCAGATTTTTCCCAAATCACTCCTGGATTTATCCCGGACATCCCAGGAATTCCAGGCTGTCATTCCCAGATATCCCAACAATTCCGGGCTGCCATTCCCAGATGTCCTGGGAATTCTGGGCTGCCATTCCCAGATTTCCCAGAGCCATTCCCAGTTAACCAAGTAATTCCAGGCTGCCATTCCTGGATATCCCACAGCAATTCCCAGATATCCCAGGGATTTCAGGCTGCCATTCCCAGATATTCCAGGAATTCTGAGCTGCCATTCTCGGTTATCCCAACAATTCCAGTCTGTGATTCCTGGTTATCCCGGCAATTCTGGGCTGCCATTCCCAGATATCCTGGGAATTCCAGGCTGCCATTCCCAGCTATCCCAACAATTCTGGGCTGCCATTCCCGGATATCCCAGAGCCATTCCTTGATATCCCAGGACTTCCGGGCTACAATCCCTGGTTATCCAAGGAATTCCAGGCCTCCATTCCCAGATTCCCCAGAGCCATTCCCAGATATCCCAGGAATTCTAGGCTGCCATTCCCAGTTATCCTGGCAGTTCTGGGCTGCCATTCCCAGATATTCCGGGAATTCCAGGCTGCCATTCCCAGTTATCCCAAGAATTTCAGGCTGCCATTCATGGATATCCCACAGCAATTCCCAGATATCCCAGGGATTTCTGGCTGCCATTCCCAGATATTCCAGGAATTCTGGGCTGCCATTCCCGGTTATCCCAACAATTCCAGGCTGTGATTCCCGGTTATCCCGGCAATTCTGGGCTGCCATTCCCAGATATCCTGGGAATTCCAGGCTGCCATTCCCAGTTATCCCAACAATTCTGGGCTGCCATTCCTGGATATCCCAGAGCCATTCCTTGATATCCCAGGACTTCCGGGCTACAATCCCCGGTTATCCCAGCAATTCCAGGCCACCATTCCCAGATTTCCCAGAGCCATTCCCAGATATCCCAGGAATTCTGGGCTGGCATTCCTGGATATCCCAGAGCCATTCCCAGATATCCCAGGAATTCTGGGCTGCCATTCCCAGATATCCTGGCAGTTCCGGGCTGCCATTCCCAGATATTCCAGGAATTCCAGGCTGCCATTCCTGGATATCCCAGAGCCATTCCCAGATATCCCAGGAATTCTGGGCTGGCATTCCTGGATATCCCAGAGCCTTTCCCAGATATCCCAGGAATTCTAGGCTGCCATTCCCAGTTATCCTGGCAGTTCTGGGCTGCCATTCCCAGATATTCTGTGAATTCCAGGCTGCCATTCCTGGATATCCCAGAGCCATTCCCAGATATCCCAGGAATTCTGGGCTGCCATTCCCAGTTATCCCAAGAATTCCAGGCTGCCATTCCTGGATATCCCACAGCAATTCCCAGATATCCCAGGGATTTCAGGCTGCCATTCCTGGTTATCCCGGCATTTCCGGGCTGCCATTCCCGAT
The DNA here is from genome assembly GCF_026979565.1 of Vidua chalybeata. Lineage (NCBI taxonomy): Eukaryota > Metazoa > Chordata > Aves > Passeriformes > Viduidae > Vidua > Vidua chalybeata. The sequence goes on along the minus strand of NC_071542.1, from coordinate 2,066,077 downwards.
CCAGCCGTGCCGCTTATCCCAACAATTCCAGGCTGCTATTCCCAGATATTCCAGGAATTCCAGGCTGCCATTCCTGGTTATCCAAGGAATTCCAGGGTGCCATTCCTGGTTATCCCTGCATTTCCGGGCTGCCATTCCCGATCCAGCCGTGGCCGCTCCCAGCCGGCAGCGATTCCATCCCGCAGCTCCGCTGGGGACCGGGAAGTGTTGATGGAAAAACAAATTATTCCGGCTGCCGGCGCCGCTCATCAACCTGAATAATTAATGACCCTCGCTAATGAGGTGCTCGGGGCGGCCGGGAATGGGGATGGGAAAAGCTCCGGGAATGCTCGGCAGGATTCAGGGATGCTCCAAACCTCCCGGATTTTTGGGGATTTTTGGAATGTCTTTTCCCTCCCCCCCCCCCCCCCCCAGCAGGAAGGAGCTGCGAATTCCCACTTTGGGAAGAGTTTTCCTGCCTGGGAAACAAAGCAGGGAAAGAAATTCCAGCAGGGAATTCCGGGGCTCCTCTGGGATTTTGGGGTATTTTTTTGGGGTGGTCGATCGCTGCAGGGTTTTGGGATGTTTTGTTTTCCCACTGGGAGCAGCTGCCGGGAAAACCGGCTCGGTTGTTCGGGAAGATGGAAAAAACTGCGGCAGGTGTGAGAGCGAGAGCTGGAAAACCGGGAATGTGAAAGAAAATCGGGAAAAATCCACAACCAAACGTCCCAAGGTTGGGAATGTTCCGAGGAGTGGGAACAACGGGAGCAGGGCTGGAATTCCCAGCTGGAATTCATCCAGCTCGCCTTGCAGGGAGCGTTTGGCTAAGCTGGGCTTGGCTGAGAGCTGGAGCAGTTTGGGATATTTGGGAATTGCCCATGGATATGGGATATTTGGGAAGTGCCCATGGATATGGGATTGGAGCAGTTTGGGATATTTGGGAAGTGCCCATGGAATGGGGTCACAGCAGTTTGGGATATTTGGGAAGTGCCCATGGAATGGGGCCGGAGCAGTTTGGGATATTTGGGAAGTGCCCATGGAATGGGATATTTGGGAATTGCCCATGGAATGGGGTCGAAGCAGTTTGGGATATTTGGGACGTGCCCATGGATGTGGGATTGGAGCAGTTTGGGATATTTGGGAAGTGCCCGTGGAATGGGATCAGCTCTGGTTTCCCTTCCCACCAAAATCCTTCTGGGATTTTTGGGATGAGAGCAGAACGGACAGAGGGGCTCCAGGGAGGGACACTGAGGGACACTGAGGGACACTGAGGGACACAGGAGGGACACTGAGGGACACTGAGGGACACAGGAGTGACACTGAGGGACACTGAGGGACACTGAGGGACACAAGAGTGACACAGGAGTGACACTGAGGGACACTGAGGGACACTGAGGGACACAGGAGGGACACAGGAGGGACACAGGAGGGACACAGGAGGGACACTGAGGGACACTGAGGGATACTGAGGGACACAGGAGGGACACAGGAGTGACACTGAGGGACACTGAGGGACACAGGAGTGACACTGAGGGACACAGGAGGGACACAGGAGGGACACTGAGGGACACAGGAGGGACACAGGAGGGACACTGAGGGACACAGGAGGGACACTGAGGGACACAGGAGGGACACTGAGGGACACAAGAGTGACACAGGAGGGACACAGGAGTGACACTGAGGGACACTGAGGGACACTGAGGGACACAGGAGGGACACAGGAGGGACACTGAGGGACACAGGAGTGACACAGGAGGGACACTGAGGGACACTGAGGGATACTGAGGGACACAGGAGGGACACAGGAGTGACACAGGAGTGACACTGAGGGACACTGAGGGACACAGGAGTGACACTGAGGGACACAGGAGGGACACAGGAGTGACACTGAGGGACACAGCAGTGACACTGAGGGACACAGGAGGGACACAGGAGGGACACAGGAGGGACACTGAGGGACACTGAGGGACACTGAGGGACACAGGAGGGACACAGGAGGGACACTGAGGGACACTGAGGGACACAGGAGGGACACTGAGGGACACAGGAGGGACACTGAGGGACACAGGAGGGACACAGGAGTGACACAGGAGAGACACTGAGGGACACAGGAGGGACACAGGAGTGACACTGAGGGACACTGAGGGACACTGAGGGACACAGGAGGGACACAGGAGTGACACAGGAGGGACACTGAGGGACACTGAGGGACACTGAGGGACACAGGAGGGACACAGGAGTGACACAGGAGTGACACTGAGGGACACTGAGGGACACAGGAGTGACACTGAGGGACACAGGAGGGACACAGGAGTGACACAGGAGAGACACTGAGGGACACAGGAGGGACACAGGAGTGACACTGAGGGACACAGGAGTGACACAGGAGTGACACTGAGGGACACTGAGGGACACAGGAGGGACACTGAGGGACACAGGAGGGACACAGGAGTGACACTGAGGGACACTGAGGGACACAGGAGAGACACTGAGGGACACAGGAGGGACACAGGAGTGACACTGAGGGACACAGGAGTGACACAGGAGAGACACTGAGGGACACTGAGGGACACAGGAGGGACACTGAGGGACACAGGAGGGACACAGGAGGGACACAGGAGGGGCACTGAGGGACACTGAGGGACACTGAGGGACACAGGAGGGACACTGAGGGACACTGAGGGACACTGAGGGACACTGAGGGACACAGGAGGGACACAGGAGGGACACTGAGGGACACAGGAGTGACACTGAGGGACACTGAGGGACACAGGAGTGACACTGAGGGACACAGGAGTGACACAGGAGTGACACTGAGGGACACTGAGGGACACTGAGGGACACAGGAGGGATACAGGAGGGACACTGAGGGACACTGAGGGACACAGGAGGGACACTGAGGGACACTGAGGGACACAGGAGGGACACAGGAGGGACACAGGAGGGACACTGAGGGACACTGAGGGACACAGGAGGGACACAGGAGGGACACTGAGGGACACAGGAGTGACACAGGAGTGACACTGAGGGACACAGGAGGGACACAGGAGTGACACTGAGGGACACTGAGGGACACTGAGGGACACTGAGGGACACTGAGGGACACAGGAGGGACACAGGAGGGACACTGAGGGACACTGAGGGACACAGGAGGGACACTGAGGGACACTGAGGGACACAGGAGGGACACAGGAGGGACACAGGAGGGACACTGAGGGACACAGGAGTGACACAGGAGTGACACTGAGGGACACAGGAGGGACACAGGAGTGACACTGAGGGACACTGAGGGACACTGAGGGACACAGGAGGGACACTGAGGGACACTGAGGGACACAGGAGTGACACTGAGGGACACAGGAGGGACACTGAGGGACACTGAGGGACACTGAGGGACACAGGCCCAGGTTCAGGACAAAGCCACCCCTGGGAGTGACACAGGAGGGACACGGAAGGGACACGGGAGCGACACGGACCCGGGGTCAGGACAAAGCCACCCCTGAGGTGCCAGAGTGACACGGGGTGGCATGGGGTGACATAGAATGCCAGCGGGTGACACGGGGTGACACAGGGTGCCAGGGGTGACACAAGGTGACACGGGGTGACACAGGGAGACACAGGGGGTGACACAGGGTGACACGGGGTGACACAGGGTGACACTGGGTAACACAGGGTGACACGGGGTGACACGGGGTGACACGGGTGACACGGGGTGACACAGGGTGACACTGGGTGACACAGGGTGACACGGGGTGCCAGCAGGTGACACAGGGTGACACTGGGTGACACGGGGTGACACAAGGTGACACAGGGTGCTAGGGGTGACACAGGGTGACAGAGGGTGACACAGGGTGACACGGGGTGACACAAGGTGACACGGGGTGACACGGGGTGACACTGGGTGACACAGGGTGCCAGGGGTGACAGAGGGTGACACAGGGTGACACGGGGTGACACAAGGTGACACAGAGTGACACGGGTGACACGGGTGACACAGGGTGACACAAGGTGACACTGGGTGACACTGGGTGACACGGGGTGACACGCGGTGCCCGTGGGTGACACGGGGTGACACGGGTGACACTGGGTGACACGGGTGACACGGGGTGACACAGGGTGACACAGAGTGACACTGGGTGACACGGGGTGACACAGAGTGACACAGAGTGACACGGGGTGACACGGGTGACACAAGGTGACACTGGGTGACACGGGGTGACACGGGTGACACAAGGTGACACGGGTGACACGGGGTGACACAGAGTGACACGGGGTGACACAGGGTGCCAGGGGTGACATGGAGTGACACAGGGTGACACGGGGTGACACAGGGTGCCAGGGGTGACACGGGGTGACACGGGATGACACGGGTGACACAAGGTGACACAGGGTGACACTGGGTGCCAGTGGGTGACACAGGGTGACATGGGGTGACACAAGGTGACAGAGGGTGACACGGGGTGACACAGAGTGACACGGGGTGACACTGGGTGACACTGGGTGACACGGGTGACACAAGGTGACACGGGGTGACACGGGGTGACACTGGGTGACACGGGTGACACGGGTGACACGGGGTGACACGGGTGACACTGGGTGACATGGGGTGACACAGGGTGACACAGAGTGACACAGGGTGACACAGGGTGACACAGAGTGACACGGGGTGACACGGGGTGACACAGGGTGCCAGGGGTGACATGGAGTGACACTGGGTGACACGGGTGACACAAGGTGACACAGGGTGACACGGGGTGCCAGTGGGTGACACAGAGTGACACGGGGTGACACGGGGTGACACAGGGTGACACAGGGTGACACGGGGTGACACAAGGTGACACAGAGTGACACGGGTGACACGGGTGACACGGGTGACACAAGGTGACAGAGGGTGACACGGGGTGACACGGGTGACACAGGGTGACACGGGTGACACGGGGTGACACAGGGTGACACAGGGTGACACGGGTGACACGGGGTGACACGGGGTGACACAGGGTGACACAGAGTGACACGGGGTGACACGGGTGACACAGGGTGACACGGGTGACACAAGGTGACACAGAGTGACACGGGTGACACGGGTGACACAGGGTGACACGGGGTGCCAGTGGGTGACACAGGGTGACATGGGGTGACACAAGGTGACAGAGGGTGACACGGGGTGACACAGAGTGACACGGGGTGACACTGGGTGACACTGGGTGACACGGGTGACACAAGGTGACACGGGGTGACACGGGTGACACTGGGTGACACGGGGTGACACAGGGTGACACGGGGTGACACAAGGTGACACAGGGTGACACAGGGTGACACGGGTGACACGGGGTGACACGGGGTGACACGGGTGACACGGGGTGACACAAGGTGACACAAGGTGACACTGGGTGACACTGGGTGACACGGGGTGACACTGGATGACACAGGGGGTGACACAGGGTGACACGGGGTGACACAGGGTGACAGAGGGTGACACGGGGTGACACGGGTGACACGGGTGACACGGGGTGACACGCGGTGCCCGTGGCGGGATCTGAGGAGCCCGCGGGGCGGGAGCCGCACACCCAGAGCTCAGCTCCGCCTTGTGGCCGGGAATTCCGACTCCTATCCCCGAATTCCAGATTTTTAGTCCTGAATCCCAGTTTTATGTCCCTGAATCCCAGCTTTTACCCCTGAATTCCGGGTTTTTATTCCCCAATCCCAGCTTTTCATCCAGGAATTCCAGGGTTTTATCCCCCAATTCCGGCTTTTTATCCCCCAATTCCAGCTTTTATCCAGAAATTCCAGCTTTTTTTCCCCCGAATTCCAACTTTTTATTCCTGAATCCCACCTTTTTATCCCCCAATTCCAGCTTTTTATCACCAAATTCCAGATTTTTCTCCCGGAATCCCAGATTTTACCCGGGAATTCCAGGGTTTTACCCACCAGTTCCAGCTTTTTATCCCCCAATCCCAGTTTTTACCCCTGAATTCTGGCTTTTTATCCCTGAATCCCAGTTTTTTATCACTCAATTCCAGTTTTTCATCCCTGAATTCCAGGGTTTTATCCAGCAATCCCAGCTTTTTGCCCCCGAAGTCCAGATTTTTATCCCTGAATCTCAGCTTTTTATTCCTGAATTCCAGAGTTTAATCCAACAATTCCAGCTTTTTATCCCTGAATCCCCACTTTTTATCCTCCAATTCCAACTGTTTATCCCCAAATTCCAGCTTTATTCCCGAATCCCAGCTTTTCACCCCTGAATTCCAGCTTTTTATCGCAGAATCCCAGATTTTATCTGGGAATTCCAGCTTTTTATCCCCCAAATTCTGGCTTTTATCCCTGAATCCCAGTTTTTTACCCCCCAATCCCAGTTTTTACCCCAATCCCAGTTTTATATCCCCAAATCCCAGTTTTTACCACCCAATCCCAGTTTTATATCCCCAAATCCCAGTTTTTACCCCCCAATTCCCATTTTTTCTCCCCAAATCCCAGTTTTTTACCCACCAATCCAGTTTTTCTCCCCAAATCACAGTTTTTATCACCCAATCCCAGTTTTATATCCCCAAATCCCAGTTTTTACCCCCCAATTCCCATTTTTTCTCCCCATCCCAGTTTTTTACCCCCCAGTTCCAGTTTTATATCCCCCAGTCCCAGTTTTTTACCCCCAATCCCAGTTTTATATCCCCCAATCCCAGTTTTATATCCCCAAATCCCAGTTTTTACCCTCCAGTTCCAGTTCTTTCTCCCCAAATCCCAGTTTTTACTCCCCAATCCCGGTTTTATATCCCCAAATCCCAGTTTTTACTCCCCAAATCCCAGTTTTATATCCCCAAATCCCAGCTTTTCCCCCCAATTCCCGTTTTTTCTCCCCAGTCCCGGTTTTTTTCCCGCGTTTAACCCGTGCCGTGCCGGGCCGGGCCGGGCCGTGCCAGACGCGCCGTCTCGCACCCGCGGGGCTGGAGCGGCGCGGGGGAGGGGCGGCAGCTGCCGGCAATTAACGCGGGCGTTAATTAGCGCCGGCGGCTCCGCTCCCGCCGCCTGTCCCCGAGGGTGGCGGGGAGGGGACACTGGGTGGCCCAAGGGGTGGTGGCAGTCGCCAGATGCCCCTGAAGGGCTCTGATCGCAATTTCTGTCCCCGAGGGTGGCCCAAGGGGTGGTGGCGGTCACCAGATCCCCACGAGTGGGATCTGATGCCAATCGCTGTCCCCACGGGTGGCAGGAAGGGGACAGGAGGTGGCGAGGGGGGTGGTGGCGGTCACCAGATCCCCCTGAAAGACTTTGATCGCAGTCCCTGTCCCCAGGGGTGGCGGGGAGGGGACAGGAGGTGGCCAAAGGGGTGGTGGCAGTCCCCAGATCCCCACGAGCGGGATCTGATGCCAGTCGCTGTCCCCAAGGGTGGCGGGAAGGGGACAGGAGGTGGCCAAAGTGGTGGTGGCAGCTCAGAGATGACCAAGGGGTGGTGGGAGTCAGCAGATCCCCATGAGCGGGTTCTGATGCCAGTCCCTGTCCCCGAGGGTGGCAGGAAGGGGACACTGGGTGGCCCAAGGGGTGGTGGCGGTCACCAGGTGCCCCTGAAGGGCTTTGATCATAATCCCTGTCCCCAGGGGTGGCGGGGAGGGGACACTGGGTGGCTAAAGGGATGGTGGCAGTCGCCAGATCCCCCCAGGTGGGCTCTGATGCCACTCCCTGTCCCCGAGGGTGACGGGAAGGGGACAGGAGGTGGCCAAAGGGGTGGTGGCAATTGCCAGATCCGCTCCCAGTCCCTGTCCCCGAGGGTGGCGGGGAGGGGACACGAGGTGGCCAAAGTGGTGATGGCACCTCAGAGATGGCCAAGGGGTGGTGGCAGTCGCCAGATCCCCCCTGAAGGGCTCTGATGCCAGTCGCTGTCCCCGAGGGTGGCGGGGAGGGGACACTGGGTGGCCAAAGGGGTGGTGGCAGTTGCCAGATCCCCCCTGAAGGGCTCTGATGCCAGTCCCTGTCCCCAAGGGTGGCAGGGAGGGGACAGGAGATGGCCAAAGGGGTGGTGGCACCTCAGAGATGGCCAAGGGGTGGTGGCAGTCAGCAGATCCCCACGAGCGGGTTCCTGTCCCCGAGGGTGGCGGGAAGGGGACGCTGGGTGGCCCAAGGGGTGGTGGCAGTCGCCAGATGCCCCTGAAGGGCTCTGATCCCAATTTCTGTCCCCAAGGGTGGCAGGAAGGGGACAGGAGGTGGCCAAAGGGGTGGTGGCAATCACCATATCCCCCTGAAGGGCTCTGATGCCAGTCACTGTCCCCAAGGGTGGCGGGGAGGGGACAGGAGGTGGCCAAAGGGGTGGTGGCAGTCGCCAGATCCCCCTGGGTGGGCTCTGATGCCAGTCCCTGTCCCTGAGGGTGGCAGGGAGGGGACACCAGGTGTCCAAAGGGGTGGTGGCAGCTCAGAGATGGCCAGGGGGGTGGTGGCGGTCACCAGGTGCCCCTGAAGGGCTCTGATCATAATCCCTGTCCCCGAGGGTGGCGGGAAGGGGACAGGAGGTGGCCAAAGGGGTGGTGGCAGTTGCCAGATCCCCCTGAAGAGCTCCGCTCCCAGTCCCTGTCCCCAAGGGTGGCGGGGAGGGGACACCAGGTGGCCCAGGGGGGTGGTGGCAGCTCAGAGGGACACTGGGTGGCCCAGGGGGGTGGTGGCAGCTCAGAGGGACACTGGGTGCCCCAGGGGGGTGGTGGCAGCTCAGAGGGACACTGGGTGGCACGCTGGGCCGGCCTGGGGATGCCATCGTGTCCTCCCACGGAGGGTGGCACCGCGGTGACATTGTCACACCCGTCGGGGTCACAGGGCTCGGGGGAGAGGCCGCGGTGACCGGGACGTGCTGGGGACACTTTCCCTGGCCACGCTCTTGGGGGCCTTGGAGGTGTCCCCAAGACATCGTCCCCAATTTGTCACCTCCCTCCAGGATGTCACCACTAACCAGGGGACACGAGGGACAGGAAATATAAAATAAAAATGAAAAAATAAAATAAAATAATATTAAGTTAAATTAAATTAAATTAAATATGAAAAATAAAATAAAATAAAATAAAATAAAATAAAATAAAATAAATAAAAGGGGTTGATAAATAAAAAGTGGTTAATAAATAAAAGAGTGGTTGATAATAAAATAAAATAAAATAAAATAAAATAAAATAAAATAAAATAAAATAAAGGCCGATAAATAAAAGGGGTTGATAAAAAAGTGCTTAGTAAATAAAAGAGTGGTTGATACAATAAAATAAAAGAGAGGCTGATAAATTAAATACAAGGAGTTGATAAATCAAATAAAAGGGGTTGATAAATTAAATAAAAGGGGTTGATAAATTAAATAAAACTTGATAAATTAAAGAAAAGGGGTTGATAAATTAAATAAAACTTGATAAATTAAATAAAAGTGGAGTTGATAAATCAATAAAAGTGCTTGATGAATTAAATAAAAGGGGCTGAGAAATTCAATAAAAGGAGTTGATAAATACAATAACAGGGGCTGAGAAATGAAATAAAATGATAAAATAAAATAAAATAATAAAATGAAAGAAAATAAAATGAATTAAAATGAAATGAAATAAAGTAAAAAAAACGAAATAATGAAATGAAAAAAATTAAAATAAAATAAAATAAAATAAAATAAAATAAAATAAAATAAAATAAAATAAAATATAAAATAAAATAAAATAAAATAAAATAAAATAAAATAAAATAATAAAATAAACAGAAGGGGCAGCAGGAGCGGCTCGTGCATTATGCAGGAGCCAGGGGAGGCAATTACGGGCCCGGGATCGATCCGCGCGGCCGGGGCTGCTTCCGTGGAAAATGGGAATGGGCTCCTTTTCAGTGGAAAAATGGGAAAAGCAGCTCCTTTGCCATGGAAAAATGGGAATGTGGCTCCTTTCCAATGTTAAAATGGGAAAGCAGCTCCTTTTCCATGGAAAATCCAGCTCCTTTTCCTTGGAAAATGGGAATGGGATCCTCTGCCATTGGAAAATCCAGCTCCTTTTCCATGGAAAATGGGAATGAAGCTCCTTTGCCATGGAAAATGGGAAAAGCAGCTCCTTTGCCATGGAAAATGGGAAATGAGATCCTTTGCCACGGAAAATGGGAATGGGCTCCTTTGCCATGGAAAAATGGGAATGCAGCTCCTTTTCCATGGAAAATGGGAATGGGCTCCTCTGCCATGGAAAATGGGAAATCTGGCTCCTTTGAAATGGAAAATGGGAAAAGCGGCTCATTTTCCATGGAGAATGGGAATGCAGCTCCTTTTCCATGGAAAACCAGGAAAAGCAACTCATTTTCCCTGGAAAAATGGGAATGCAGCTCCTTTGCCATGGAAAACCCAGCTCCTTTTCCTTGGAAAATGGGAAAAGCGGCTCCTTTGCCACGGAAAATGGGAAATCCAGATCCTTTGCCATGGAAAATGGGAATGGGCTCCTTTGCCATGGAAAAACCAGGAATGAGATCCTTTTCCATGGAAAATCCAGCTCCTTTTCCATGGAAAATAGGAATGCAGCTCCTTTTCCATGGAGAACCGGGAATGAAGCTCCTTTTCCATGGAAAATGGGAATGCGGCTCCTTTTCAGTGGAAATATGGGAAAAGCAGCTCGAGGGTCATCACCTGCCCGCAGGATCCATTTTTCAGGAGATCTCCCAGCCAAGATTTTCCTTTTTCCAGGGAAATGGAGCCCCCTCTGCTGCTTTCCTCCCACCCATCCATGGAAGATTCGGGAGTGGCACCAGACTATGGCAGGGACAGGGACGTGGGGTCGGGAAGAGGTGGGAATGGATGATGGATGATGGATGGATGGATGGATGGATGATGGATGGATGATGGATGATGGATGATGGATGGATGATGGATGGATGATGGATGGATGGATGGATGGATGATGGATGGATGATGGATGGATGATGGATGGATGATGGATGGATGGATGGATGGATGATGGATGGATGATGGATGGATGGATGGATGGATGGATGGATGGATGGATGGATGATGGATGGATGGATGGATGGATGATGGATGGATGGATGGATGATGGATGGATGGATGGATGGATGGATGATGGATGGATGGATGGAGGGATGGATGATGGATGGATGGATCGATGATGGATGGATGATGGATGGATGGATGATGGATGGATGGATGGATGATGGATGGATGGATGGATGATGGATGCAATCCCAGCGTCCCAGGGAATTCCAGGGATTTGGGGAGGGAAAGGGAGCCTGGAAAAGTGCTGGGAGATCCCTGAGAGAATGGGACATGGATTGGGATCTTCTTTTTGGGATACTCCAAGGTCCTGGAAGCATCTTGGCCCCACTCCTCACCCCTGTATATCCCAAAAATCCCCCATTCCTTCTTCCAGGAGTTCCTGGACATTCCCAAATCCCCCATGCCCATTTCCAGGGGTTCCTGGGCATTCCTAAATCCCCCATTCCCAAAACCCCCATTTCCACCTCCAGGGGGTTCCGGGACATTCCCAAATCCCCAATTCCCAAAACCCCCATCCCCACCTCCAGGGGGTTCCGGGACATTCCCAAATCCCCCATTCCCAAAACCCCCATTCCCAATCTCCCATTCCCGTTTCCATGGAGTTTGGATCCTCTCCCTCCCCCTCTCCCAAGGATTCAGGGCTGACCTTGGAGCCGGGACCGAGGCCCCAATTAAGGTAATTAATGCAATTAGAGGCTCCGGGCCCTCCCCGCTCCTTTCAGCGCCCACAAAGCTCCTCAAGGCCGCGGCACCACAGCTGCTCCCGCGGGGGCGGGGCTGGCCTGTCCCTTGTCCCCAGCTGTGGGGTCCCCTGTCCCCACCTGCCCTGTCCCCTGTCCCCATGGCTGCCCTGTCCCCCTGTCCCCATGGCTGCCGTGTCCCCCTGTCCCCACCTGCCCTGTCCCCTTGTCCCTGTGGCTGCCATATCCCCTTGTCCCCACCTGCCGTGTCCCCCTGTCCCTACCTGTGGTGTCTCCTTGTCTCTGGCCTGCAGGGGAATAATTATAAAATATAAAATATAAAATAAAAAAAAAAAAAAATAAAAATAAAAATAAAAATAAAAATTAAAATAAAATAAAATAAAATAAAATAAAATAAAATAAAATAAAATAAAATAAACCACAAATCCAGGCTCCCCGATGCCCCCTGAGCCGTGCTCTCCCCCTCAGCATCCCGCTGGGATGAGGCTGGAGCAGCCCCGGGCTGGAATATCGGGAGCGCTGGGAAAAGTGGGATAAGGGCCCAGGAAATGGATCTGCCTGCGGGGATAATAACTCGGGATGGGATAAATCCTTGTCTTTTCTCTCTAATCGTCCCTTATCATCCTTTATCAACCCTTATCATCCCTGATCACCCCTTATCATCCCTTACCGTTCCTTACAATCAACTGTCATCTCTTATTGTCCCTTATCAACCCTTATCACCCCTTATCACCCCTTATCAACCCTTATCACCCCTTATCACTGCTTATCAAACCTTATCAACCCTTATCAACCCTTATCATCCTTATCACTGCTTATCAACCCTTATCATCCCTTAATGTTCCTTATCACCCCTTATCACCTCTGAGCCTCTCTTATCATGCCTTATCATCCCATAATGATAAAGACAGATAATCCATCCTGGAACATCTCCCATGGAATGGGATGGAGAATCCATCCTGGAGCATCAATGGGAATGGGATGGAAAATCCATCTTGGGACGTCTCCTATGGAATGGGATGGAGAATCCATCCTGGGACATCAATGGGAATGGGATGGAAAATCCATCCTGGGACATCTTGCATGGAATGGGATGGAGAATCCATCCTGGAACTTCTCCCATGGAATGGGATGGAGAATCCATCCTGGAACATCTCCCATGGAATGGGATGGAAAATCCATCCTGGGACATCTTGCATGGAATGGGATGGAGAATCCATCCTGGAACATCTCCCATTGAATGGGATGGAGAATCCATCCTGGGACATCTCCCATGGAATGGGATGGAGAATCCATCCTGGGACATCTCCATGGAATGGGATGGAGAATCCATCCTGGGACATCAATGGGAATGGGATGGAGAATCCATCCTGGAACATCTCCATGGAATGGGATGGAGAATCCATCCTGGAACATCAATGGGAATGGGATGGAAAATCCATCCTGGGACATCTCCATGGAATGGGATGGAGAATCTATCCTGGAACATCTCCATGGAATGGGATGGAGAATCCATCCTGGGACATCTCCATGGAATGGGATGGAGAATCCATCCTGGGACATCAATGGGAATGGGATGGACAATCCATCCTGGGACATCTTGCATGGAATGGGATGGAGAATCCATCCTGGGACATCTCCATGGAATGGGATGGAGAATCCATCCTGGGACATCAATGGGAATGGGTTGGAGAATCCATCCTGGGACATCTCATGGATTGGGATGGAGAATCCATCCTGGAACATCAATGGAAATGGGATGGAGAATCCATCCCAGAGAATCCTGGGAAAAAATCCCTAGTGATCTCATTTCCTTGAACCCTAAATCCAGAGCATTCCCATTTCCTTTGACCCTAAATCCAGAACATTCCCTGTCCTTGAACCCTAAATCCAGAACCTTCCTGGACCCTAAATCCTGACTGTTCCCATTCCAGGCCTGTGTCCCCAGGGATGTCCCCACCCCGTTGGTGACAGGACTTGGGGCACCCCCAGCGCTTTTGGGGTTCCCAGGATGCCCCAAAGCGACAACAAGAACCCTAAAGGTTCCGCCGGCCCCATTAAACCGGGGGGGTTATTTAATGAACCGAGCCAATTAACGGGGGATTAATTGATCCAGATGGCCGGGACAGCGCAGATAAAGGGTCCCCAAACACCCCATAATTAATGAGCCCCAAGCACCCTATAATTAATTAATGAGCCCCAAGCACCCCGTAATTATCGGTGCCAATCCTAATGAGGCCCTCGTTAGCATTCCAAGCCCTGTCCCCTCATCAATTCCGGAATAATTAACCCCCAGAGCCTGGAATGGGATTTGGGATCAAGGGGATCAAAAGTCCGGGAACAAATCCCGATTCCCCTGCAGCAGGGGCTGCCCCATTCCCTAAAGTCTGCCATGAAATCCCGGCTTTTTCCCCCCCCCAAAAAAAAACCCTACAAGGGCTGGGGAGGAGCTGGGGGGTGGGACTGGGGTTTGGGGTTTGGGATTTGGAGTTTGGGATTTGGGGTTTGGGGGTTGGGGGTTGGGGTTTGGCATTTGTGGTTTGGGGTTTGGATTTGGGGTTTGGGGTTTGGAGTTTGGGATTTGAGGTTTGGGATTTGGGATTTGCGGGTTGAGGTTTGGGATTTGGGGTTTGGAATTTGGGGTTTGGGGTTTGGTGTTTGACATTTTGACTTGGGGTTTGGCATTTGGGGTTTGGGATTTGCGGGTTGAGGTTTGGGATTTGGGATTTGGGATTTGGGTCAGGCAGGTGACAGTGATGGGGACAGGGATGGGGAGGATTGGGATGTGGGATTCGCCTCGTTCAGGGAATAAACAGGAATTTTTGGGTTTTCACTTCCTGGGGGTGTTATTCCTGGAAATTATTTGGGATTTTGCATCCCCCCAGGCCGAGGGGACCAGGTGGGACGATGACCCCACAGCATCCCACAGCAATCCCCCGAAAACCTCACAGCCACATCTCGCTTTTCCTGGAACCGGGACAAACCGCACGGAATTAGGGCCGGGATTTGGTTACAAAAGCGGCTCCTTACAAAACCAACCTTCCCCTAATCCCCGATCCCAACAAAAACGCGGCCATTTGGGGGATTTGGAGCTGCGGGGGGGCCTCCAGCTGTTCCCAGATGTTCCCCGCCGCCCCACAGCCGCGCGCCACCCCATTACCCCATTCCCAGAAACCCCGCTGCGCCCCGGCAGGACCCCAAGAGAAATCCTTTTCCGGGATAAAAGGGGGATTTCCATATTAATGGGGCACGCGCTGCCGCCCCATTCCCGGCTTTTCCCCGCTACGCCCGGCCTGGCCAGGCAGGAGTTAAGCCGCGCCTAGCTGGGCTGGGGGAAGGGAAGGCCGGCGGCAGAAAGGGAGGGCGGTTTTCCTGCCCTCAGCTCTTTGGGGTTGTTTTTTTTTTTTTTTGTCCCCGTTTCCATGAAAAGCTCCCGCCTGTCACATCCATCGCGGCTCGGCGCTAATTGCAGGGGGGTGGCGATGTCACCGCGCCAGGGGACACACGCGACAGCCGGGGCGGGCGCGGGGCAGCGGGAATCAACGGGAATTTCAGCGGGGATTTTGGGGGTTTTCCCTTCCTGGGGCGTCCGGGATGTGCTGGGATGGAGCAGCGGGAATCAGTGGGAATTGTAACGGGGATTTTGGGGGTTTTGCTCTCCTGAGGGTGTCCAGGATGTGCTGGGTTGGAGAAATGGGAATTTCAATGGGAATTTCAATGGGAATGTTTTGGGTTTTCTCTTCCTGGGGATATCCGGGATGTGCTGGGATGGAGCAATGGGAATAAACGGGAATTTCAACGGGAATTTTTAGGGTTTTGCTCTCCTTGGGGTGTCCGGGATGTGCTGACCATGGGGTCTCCTTGGGGGATAAAACAGAAATTTTGGGGTTTTCCCTTCCCTGGGGTGTCCAGGATGTGCTGGGTTGGAGAAATGGGAATCAATGGGAATTTTTGGGGTTTTCTCTTCCTGAGTGTGTCTGGGATGTGCTGGGATGGAGCAGCGGGAATCAATGGGAATTGTAACGGGGATTTTGGGGGTTTTGCTCTCCTGAGGGTGTCCGGGATGTGCTGGCCGTGGGTTGTCCTTGGGGAATGAAATGGGAATTTTGGGGTTTTCCCTTCCTGGGTGTATCCGGGATGTGCTGGGATGGAGCAATGGGAATAAATGGGAATTTCAACGGGAATTTTTGGGGTTTTCTCTTCCTGAGTGTGTCCGAGATGTGCTGGGATGGAGCAATGGGAATAAACGGGAATTTCAATGGGAATTTTTGGGATTTTCCCCTTCTGGGGATAACTGCGATGTGCTGGCCATGGGTTGTCCTTGGGGAATGAAATGGGAATTTTGGGGTTTTCCCTTCCTGGAATGTGCTGGGATGGAGCAATGGGAATAAACGGGAATTTCAACGGGAATTTTTAGGGTTTTGCTCGCCTTGGGGTGTCCGGGATGTGCTGACCATGGGGTCTCCTTGGGGGATAAAACAGAAATTTTGGGGTTTTCCCTTCCCTGGGGTGTCCGAGATGTGCTGGGTTGGAGAAATGGGAATCAATGGGAATTTTTGGGGTTTTCTCTTCCTGAGTGTGTCTGGGATGTGCTGGGATGGAGCAGCGGGAATAAACGGGAATTTTAACGGGAATTTTTAGGGTTTTGCTGTCCTTGGGGTGTCTGGGATGTGCTGACCATGGGGTCTCATTGGGGGATAAAACAGGAATTTTGGGGTTTTCCCTTCCTGGGGATAACTGGGATGTGCTGGCCACGGGTTGTCCTTGGGGAATGAAATGGGAATTCTGGGGTTTTCCCTTTCTGGGATGTGCTGGCCGTGGGTCCTTGGGGTGTGCGGGGGCTTTGTTGATGTTTGGGATCAGAGAGGGGAAGGAGCTGCCTGAATTGGATCCCTCCCCCATTCCTTGACCCAATCCTGAATCCATCCCCCATTCCCTGCCCCAAACCCCAAATCCATCCCCCATTCCCTGCCCAAAATCCTGCCTCCATCCCCCATTCCCTGCCCCTTCCCAATCCTATTCCCTGCCCCAAATCCCAGATCCATCCTTCATTCCTTGCCCCTTCCCAATCTTCTCCTGGCCCCGAATCCTGACTCCATGCCCCATTCCCTGCTCCAAACCCCAAATCCATCCCCTGTTCCCTGCCATAATCCTGAATCCATGCCCCATTCCCTGCCCCAAATCCCAAATCCATGCCCCATTCCCTGCCCCAATCCCAAATCCATCCCCCATTCCCTGCCCCAAATCCCAAATCCATGCCCCATTCCCTGCCCCAGTCCCGGCTCCTGCTGGCCCTCCTTGTCCCTCAGGCTGCCAGACAAAGCCACCAAGGTGCCTTGGGGACATTCCCGCTGCCACCACACCCCTACTGCCAGTGCAGCTCTGAGTGCTCCAAATCCCGATCCCGATCCTGATCCCAATCCCAATCCCAATCCCTCTCCCGCACCCGCTCCCGATCTCGATTTTAATCTGAATTTTCCCAGGTTTGAGCGGGGCCGAGGGAGCCTCCTGTGACCCCGATCCCAGTGTTTGGGAACAAGGGTGGCCTTGTGCTGGGCCGGGATTTTGGGATTTCAGGATTTTGAAAGGGCTGCTCCCCCTCCTGCTCATTAAGCAGCTGGGTGTTAATTAACCCCATGAGGAGCGGCTTCCCAGGCTCCTCCATTTGGGATTTCTCCGTCCCACGGAGCTCCGTGCGCTGCTGAGGCCTGGCAGAGTCACTCTGTTCCCACAAAACCCACCTGGTGGGAACGGGATCCCCAAAACCCACCTGGCAGGAATGGGATCCCCAAAACCCACCTGGCAGGAATGGGATCCCCAAAACCCACCTGGCAGGAATGGGATCCCCCAAATTCCCCTGGTGGGAATGGGATTCCCCCAAATCCACCTGGCAGGAATGGGATCTCCCAAATTCCCCTGGTGGGAATGGGATTCCCCCAAATACACCTGGCAGGAATGGGATCTCCCAAATTCCCCTGGTGGGAATGGGATTCCCCCAAATCCACCTGGCAGGAATGGGATCTCCCCAGTATGCATCTGGTGGGAACAGGGCTGGGTGTGACCCCACTGTAGGGCTGCATGTGACCTCATTGTAGGGCTGGTGTGACTCTAAAGGGGCTGGGTGTGACCCTAAAAGGGCTGCATGTGACCCCACTGTTGGGCTGGGTGTGACCCTAAAAGGGCTGCATGTGACCCCACTGTTGGGCTGGGTGTGACCCCACTGTGGGGCTGGGTGTGACCCTACACGGTCTGGGTGTGACCCCACTGTACGGCTGGGTGTGACCCCATTGTGGGGCTGGGTGTGACCCTAAAAGGGCTGGGTGTGACCCCATTGTGGGGCTGGGTGTGACCCTATAGGGTCTGGGTGTGACCCCACTGCAGGGCTGGGTGTGGCCCCATTGTGGGGCTGGGTGTGACCCTACAGGATCTGGGTGTGACCCCAGTGTGGGGCTGGGTGTGACCCTACAGGATCTGGGTGTGACCCCAGTGTGGGGCTGGGTGTGACCCTACAGGATCTGGGTGTGACCCCAGTGTGGGGCTGGGTGTGACCCTACAGGGTCTGGGTGTGACCCCACTGTAGGACTGGCTGTGACCCCACTGTGGGGCTGGGTGTGACCCCATTGTGGGGCTGGGTGTGACCCTAAAAGGGCTGGGTGTGACCCCATTGTGGGGCTGGGTGTGACCCTATAGGGTCTGTGTGTGACCCTACAGGCTCTGGGTGTGACCCTATAGGGTCTGGGTGTTACCCTACAGGGTCTGGGTGTGACCCCACTGTACGGCTGGGTGTGACCCCGTTGTGGGGCTGGGTGTGACCCTACAGGGACAGGGTGTGACCCCATTGTGGGGCTGGGTGTGACCCTAAAGGGTCTGGGTGTGACCCCACTGTACGGCTGGGTGTGACCCTATAGGGTTTGGGTGTGACCCCATTGTGGGGCTGGGTGTGACCCTATAGGGTCTGGGTGTGACCCCAGTGTGGGGCTGGGTGTGACCCTACAGGATCTGGGTGTGACCCCAGTGTGGGGCTGGGTGTGACCCCATTGTGGGGCTGGGTGTGACCCTAAAGGGTCTGGGTGTGACCCCAGTGTGGGGCTGGGTGTGACCCTACAGGGTCTGGGTGTGACCCTACAGGGCTGGGTGTGACCCCACTGTACGGCTGGGTGTGACCCCGTTGTGGGGCTGGGTGTGACCCTACAGGGACAGGGTGTGACCCCACTGTGGGGCTGGGTGTGACCCCGTTGTGGGGCTGGGTGTGACCCTACAGGGTCTGGGTGTGACCCCACTGTGGGGCTGGGTGTGACCCCATTGTGGGGCTGGGTGTGACCCTACAGGGCTGGGTGTGACCCCATTGCAGGGCTGGGTGTGACCCCACAAGCGGGAGGCGATCCCTCGGGATTTAGGGATCCGGACCCGCCTCCCGCCGGGTGTGACCCTGCAGGGAACATTTTAGGGGCGCGGAGCATCGCCCCCATCCCGAACCCCGCAGTTTGCGCCTTCCTCCCGCCTCTTCCCCCTCCCGCCGCTCGGGAGCTGCCGGAGGGAGGGAGGGAGGGAGGAAGGGAGGGAGGGAGCCGCGACCTTCTCCTCCCCGCGCCTCAAGTGCCTCCGCGGCATCTTCAAACTCGCCGTTGCCGCGGCAACCGGAGCTCCGGGCCGCGCTTTTGTTCCCAAAACCGCGGAGGAGGGAGCGGGGCAGGGCCGGAGCTGCGGGAGCTCCGCTGGGGCCGCTCCTTCCCCGGGAAAGGCAGCGCTCGGGGGGTGGTAGAGCTCCTTCCCCGGGAAGGGCAGAGCTTGAGGGGCAGAGCTCCATCCCCGGGAAGGGCAGAGCTCCATCCCCGGGAAGGGCAGAGCTCCATCCCCGGGAAGGGCAGAGCTCCATCCCCGGGAAGGGTAGAGCTCGGGGGGTGGGAGAGCTCCATCCGCGGGAAGGGCACAGCTCCATCCCCGGGAAGGGCACATCTCTATCCCCGGGAAGGGCACAGCTCCATCCCCAGGAAGGGCACAGCTCCATGCCCGGGAAGGGCAGAGCTCCATCCGCGGGAAGGGCAGAACTCGGGGGGTGGCAGAGCTTGGGGGGTGGCAGAGCTCCATCCGCGGGAAGGGCAGAGCTCCATGCCCGGGAAGGGCAGAACTCCATCCCCGGGAAGGGCCCAGCTCCATGCCCGGGAAGGGCACAGCTCCATGCCCGGGAAGGGCACAGCTCCATGCCCGGGAAGGGCAGAGCTCCATCCCCGGGAAGGGCAGAGCTCCATGCCCGGGAAGGGCAGAGCTTGGGGGGCAGAGCTCCATCCCCGGGAAGGGCAGAGCTCCATGCCCGGGAAGGGCAGAGCTTGGGGAGCAGAGCTCCATCCCCGGGAAGGGCACAGCTCCATCCCCGGGGGGGGCAGAGCTCCATGCCCGGGAAGGGCACAGCTCCATGCCCGGGAAGGGCAGAGCTTGGGGGGCAGAGCTCCATGCCCGGGAAGGGCAGAGCTCTATCCCCAGGAAGGGCACAGCTCCATCCCCGGGAAGGGCACAGCTCCATCTCCGGGAAGGGCAGAGCTCCATGCCCGGGGGGGCAGGGCTGCAGCCGGGCCCGGGCTCAGAGCTCCGGCCGGCCCCGAGCACGGATCCAGCTGATGGAGCACAGGTCGCTCCGTGCGCTGAATTTTGATGGCGCTCCGGAGCAGAATTCCCTGGATCAACAGGCCATAAATAAAATATCATGGAAAGGAGGCCGGCAGAATTGCCGGTGGGCCGTGGGGCGCTGGATTGTCAGCAAAACCAGCGTGGTTTTCCAGGAATTCTGCATTTATCCTGCCCTGGGCTGTTCCTGCACGGGAGGGACCCCCCAGTTTGGGTGGGCAGCGGCATGGATTTGGGATTTGAGGTTTTGGGAAGGAAACCCCTGCCCCGGCATGGATTTGGGATTTGAGGTTTTGGGAAGGAAACCCCTGCCCTGGCATGGATTTGGGATTTGAGGTTTTGGGAAGGAAACCCCTGCCCCGGCGTGGATTTAGGATTTGAGGTTTCGGAAAGGAAACCCCTGCCCACTCCCCAGTCACTGCCATTTCCCGGGGATGTTTCCCTAATTTAAACGTTTCTGTGGGGTTTCAAGGGATGAACACAAACACAGCCGCCGGGAATTTGTGGGATTGGCGGATCCCGCATCCCTGGCACTGCCGGGAGCCCGAGGAATGATTAATCCCGGCCATCTGGCCTGGCCGCCAGCCTCCTCCTCCTCCTCCTCCTCCTCCTGCTCCTGCTCCTGCTTTTCCTCCTCCTCCTCCTCCTCCTCCACATCCCTGAGGGTTCTCCCCAACACGCCCTGCCTCAGTTTCCCCACCTGTAGGCCGTGCTTTGTTCCCAGGGGGATGAATTCCTCCTGCCTGGGGGGGAAATGTTGGGAAAGGCCGGGAGGAGGAGGAGGAGGAGGAGGAGGGGAAGGAGGGGGGAGCGCGGCCGCTCCGCTTCCAGAGGTTAATGGCTTTCCCTGGGCTCGGGATAATGGGATTCCAGGATCCCGCGCGTCCTCTCGCCTGTCGCTTCCCATCAGACCCGCGCTTGGCTTCACCTTCAGCAGGACACCCCCTCCGCACGCGTTTGGTGGTGGGGTTTTTTTTGGGATCCCGCGGGTTTAACCCTTCCCTGGCATCACGGAGAGCTGGAATTCCTGGCCAGGACTTGGGGATTCTGCAGGGATCCACCTGTGGGAGCGCTGGGTGCTCCCATGGCGCCCAAAGCCGCTTTGCCACCAAAAAAAAAGAGATGGATTTGGGCACGCTGGGCACGAACCAAAGCCGCGGGGATGCAGAGAGCCGCATCCCAGCCGCCCTCCCAGCGCCAGGCTCCGGCAATTCGGGATACATTTCTTTCCGGGATAAATTCATTTTCGGGCTCTTTCCCTTGGGGGATTCTCCCGCTCATCCCTTGGGATTGCCTCCCCCCACTCCCGGTCCCGCCCGTGCCAAGGATCCCGGCGGGATGAAGGCGGCTCCTTCCCCCTCCTCCTCCTCCTCCTCCTCGTCCTCCTCCCCCCCCAGCCGGTCCCTTTGTTGTGCCGCTCCAGGTGGCCGCGGGTGGCGGTGCCAAAACGTCCTCGCGGCTCAGAGCGCGGGCGGTGACATCGCCCACGGAGCCGCCATCTGTCCCCGGCCCGGCCCTCGGCCGCCGCCCGGGGCGCACCGGGAGCGTCGCCGCCGCCGTGCCGGTGGCAGGAGCCAGGTGGGCGACAAGCGGGGTCAAATCCGCGCCGCGTCCCCGAGTTTGGCTTTTTGTCCCCTGCTGGGGCTGGAGCGGGGCCATCTCCAGGGCCGCGCGTGCGGGGATGAGGCCAGGAAAAGCCGCCGGAATTCGGTGGATTCGGGCAGGTCCCCCCCTCCCCTAAACTGGACTTCCCGAGGGCTGGGAAAGGACGGGAGCGAGCGGAGGGTGCCGAGCGTCTTCCCAAGGATTCCCGGCGTCCAAACCCGGCTGTGTCCCTGCCAAAAATCCCTCGGGAAGCGCTGGCAAATTCCCGGTGCCGATCCCGCGCTGCCCATCCTGGGGCACGGAGCTTCCCAACCCTCCTGCCCAAGGCTGGACAAAGCACGGCCGCGGCTCTCCAGGATCCCATCCCAAAGATGGAGCAGAGGGAGACCCCGGCGCTCTCCCAGCCTCCCCGGGAAGCGGGAATGTGCTGCCGTGGAAAGGGATCTCGTTCTTGGAGGAGCAGCGTCGGGAAGGAGCTGCTGTCGATAAATTCCCGGCGCTGGGATGATGGTGGCAGGGCTGACCTTTGGAAAGGCCACTGCAGGGGACAGGCCGATGTCGTTCCTGACGAGCCGATGGCAATCCCGATGATGGATTGCGGATCTGGGGATGGACGTGCTTCCCACTGTTCTGTATCAGCGGGAATTCCAGCTTGGGAAGGGATTTGAGGGTGACAGACGGACACCGACTGCCTTCCCGAGATCTGAGTCCCCCACAAATCCCAAATTCCCTCACAAATCCCAAATTCCCCATTTTATTCTGGGAAATGAATGGATGGATGATGGATGGATGGATGGATGGATGGATGATGGATGGATGGATGGATGATGGATGGATGGATGGATGGATGATGGATGGATGATGGATGGATGGATGGATGGATGGATGATGGATGGATGATGGATGGATGATGGATGGATGATGGATGGATGGATGGATGGATGATGGATGGATGATGGATGGATGATGGATGGATGGATGGATGATGGATGGATGGATGGATGATGGATGGATGGATGGATGGATGATGGATGGATGGATGGATGATGGATGGATGATGGATGGATGGATGGATGATGGATGGATGGATGGATGATGGATGGATGATGGATGGATGGATGGATGGATGGATGGATGGATGGATGGATGGATGGATGATGGAGGATGGATGGATGGATGGATGATGGATGGATGGATGGATGATGGATGGATGGATGGATGGATGGATGGATGGATGGATGGATGGATGGATGATGGATGGATGGATGGATGGATGGATGGATGATGGATGATGGATGGATGATGGATGATGGATGGATGGATGATGGATGATGGATGGATGGATGGATGATGGATGGATGATGGATGGATGATGGATGGATGGATGGATGATGGATGGATGATGGATGGATGGATGGATGATGGATGGATGGATGATGCATGGATGGATGGATGGATGGATGGATGATGGATGGATGGATGATGCATGGATGGATGGATGGATGGATGGATGATGGATGGATGGATGGATGGATGATGGATGGATGATGCATGGATGGATGGATGGATGGATGGATGATGGATGGATGGATGGATGATGGATGGATGGATGGATGGATGGACGGATGATGGATGGATCCATGGATCCATGGATGGATGGATCAGGGTTTCTGGGATGCAGACCCCCCCTCCAGGCCTGGATGACCATCCTGGCACAGAATTCCCAAACAATCCCACAGCAATCTGGGATCTCTCCAACCCCAGCCCCACGCCTCTGGCTGACACCGGGACAATCCCAAACCCTCTGAGATCTCATGGAAAACCCAATCCCGCCTTTCCTCCGCCTCCCCCAGGCACTGAGATCCGAACCGGGACCATCCCGAGCGTGCGATCCCGGGAATGCTGAATGTGGCCGCTGGGAGCAACAGGAACAAGGACAGGGACAAGGACAGGGACAAGGTCAAGGACAAGGACAGGGACTGGGACAGGGACAAGGCCGAAGGTCTTTGGAGCTGCCACCCCCTTCCCAGCCCCACCAGCGGGCTCAGATCCCGCTTTCATCCCTTGCGGACGTTGTCCCGAGGCGCTGGAAAAAGCAGCGCCGCAAATCCACGGCTTTGGCTTTTCCGGGAATTTCGGCACGTGCCGCTATTCCCAGGAAAGCGCGGCGGGAGGCCGGAGGGGGAGCCGGGAGCGGGGGAAAGGCCAGGCTGCTTAACCCCGGTGACAAATGTCCATCTGTCCCCGTCCCCGGGGACGGCCTCGCTTTTCCCGGGAATCACGGCCTGGGGAAGGGCGGGATGTGCCGCCAGCCCGATCGATCTCATTTCCACATCCCCAAATCCCCTCCGCCGGCAGAATTTGGGCATGGAGCGGCTCTGGAATGAGGAGGGAAAAGGGGGATTCGTGTGATGAATTATTCACGGCGCCGGGATTAATCCCGGGCGCTTCCAGCTGGCGCTAAATTATCGCTCCTGGTCATGCGGGAAAACGCCTTTGGAATTCATTTCCCTGATTATTGTTTGGATCTGAGAGCTGCCAGGGGCTGTTTTTTTTAGGATTTTTTTTTTTTTTTTCCCTCTTCCTCGACCTCTCCCTTCCCTCGCTCTGGCTTCCCGTAAGGGATGGAAGAGCTGGGAGTGGAGACGAAAACCAGGGAAGCAGATCCGGATAATTTTTCCGGAGCGATGGAAATGAGGGAGACAATTCCTGCTGAGCGGGGCCACGGCTCCCCACGCCCTGCCTGGAGCTCGGGATTTTCCAAGGGAAATCAGGATTTTCCAAGGAAAGTCACGGTTTTCCAATGAAAAATTCTGGTTTTTCCAAGGAAAGTCGCTATTTTCCAAGGAAAAGTCAGGATTTTTCAAGGAAGGTCAGGATTTTCCCTGGATCTGGGGATCCCACAATGCCAGGATTGAGGAATCCTACAATCCCTGGATTTGGGAATCCCAAAATCCCGGCCCATCCCTGGATCTGGGGATCCCACAATCCCAGAACTGATGAACCCCACAACCCCAGAGTGTTTGTGAAAATCCCAGAGTCCCCGCACCAGGACGAGCAAATCCCAGGAATTTTATCCCAGGTGCCCTCCTTGGAAGAGGCACCGAGACCCCCACATTTTCCCTTTTCCATCCTTTTTCCTCCTTTTCCCTCATCGCCCACGCTCTCCCTCTGGAGAACAAAAGCCTTTGACATCTGCGGGAGACAAAGAAATCAAAGACTTGAGCAAAACGCTGCTGTTCGAGCGAATTAACGTCGGGAAACTCCACCTTTCCCTGGTTTTTTCCAGTTTTTTTTTCCAGGTTTTTATTCCCAGGGGAAACAGCCGAATTCCTCCTCCTCCCTCTCCCGGCTCCTCTTTTCCCTTTATTTTCCTTTTTTCACCCCAAATCCGGCGTTTCACCCCAAAGAAGCTGCGCTAAACCCCGGGGGATGAATCCCGGGAATGCCGAGCCTGGAAAACACAAATCCCGAGGGGTTTGTTTCCATCCCAGATTTAATCACCAGCCGCCTTTTAGGCTCGGTTTAACCCAGGCCGACCTCGCTCGGCGCCCTTAATTTGGCACCTGCGACCTTTGGGGTGTCACCAGCCGGGCAGTGTCACCCGAACGGGGGTTTGGGGCCATCCAGAGCCTGGAAAAGCGGGGAAATCAGGGAAAAGCTGCTGATGGCGCTTAAACAGCTTTAATTGATGGGATTGCTGCGCTGAGAGCCCCGAGCGGAGCCGCGGCTGGCGCCGATTGTCGCTGATTGTCACCGCGCCAGGCCGGGGCTGTCACCGAGCCAGCCCGGCTATCAAACGCGCCCCGGGCTGGCCAAAAAAAACCCGGGATCGCCTGTGGGGCGGGAGCGGGCTCGTGGTGCCCCTGCTTTCAGCGCCGAAATTGGGGCTTTTATCCCCAAATCGCGGGGGAGATGCTGGGGGAAGGTCTGGTTTGGGAATCCCAGAATTGGGGGTTTTATTCCCAAATCATGGGGGGGAAGGGTTTGGTTAGGGGAATCCCAGAATTGGGGTTTTGTCCCCAGGAAATGTTTGATTTGGGGGATCCCAGAATTGGTGTTTTTATCCCCAGGAAAGGTTTGATTTGGGGGATCCCAGATTTGGGGGTTTTATCCCCAAGAAAGGTTTGGTTTGGGGAATCACAGAATTGGGGTTTTATCCCCAGGACAGGTTTGGTTAGGGAGTCCCAGAACTGAGGTTTTTATCCCCAAATCAGGGCGGGGAAAGTTTTGATTTGGGGGATCCCAGAATTGGGGTTTTTATTCCCAAATCATGGCGGGGAAAGGCTTGATTTGGGAAATCCCAGAATTGGGGTTTTTATCCCCAGGAAAGGTTTGGTTTGGGGAATCGCAGAATTGGGGTTTTTATCCCCAGGAAAGGTTTGGTTTGGGGAATTTCATTGTTGGTGTTTTGTCCTCAAGAAAGGTTTAATTTGGGGGATCCCAGAATTGGGGGTTTTATCCCAAAATAAAGGGAGGAAAAGGTTTGGTTTGGGAATCCCAGAATTGGGGTTTTTATCCCCAGGAAAGGTTTGGTTTGGGGAATTGCAGAATTGGTATTTTTATCCCCAGGAAATATTTGGTTTAGGGAATCCAAGAATTGGGGTTTTATCCCCAGGAAAGGTTTGGTTAGGGAGTCCCAGAACTGAGGTTTTTCTCCCCAAATCAGAGCAGGGAAAGGTTTGGTTGGGGGGATCCCAGAACTGAGGTTTTTATCCCCAAATCACGGCGGGGAAAGGTTTGATTTGGGGGATCCCAGAATTGCGGGTTCTATCCCCAGGAAAGGTTTGATTTGGGGGATCCCAGAATTGCGGGTTTTATCCCCAGGAAAGGTTTGGTTTGGGGAATCCAAGAATTGGAGTTTTTATCCCCAGGAGAGGTATGGTTTGGGAATCCCAGAACTGGGGTTTTTATCCCCAGGAAATGTTTGGTTTGGAGAATCCCAGAATTGGGGTTTTTATCCCCAAATCACGGCGGGGAAAGGTTTGGTTTGGGGAATCCCAGAATTGGGGTTTTTATCCCCAAATCACGGCGGGGAAAGGTTTGGTTTGGGGGATCCCAGAATTGGGCTTTTTATCCCCAGGAAAGGTTTGGTTTGGAGAATCCCAGAATTGGGGTTTTTATTCCCAAATCACGGAGGGGAAAGGTTTGGTTTGGGAATCCCAGAACTGGGGTTTTTATCCCCAAATCACGGCGGGGAAAGGTTTGGTTTGGGGAATCCCAAAGTTGGGGTTTGTTATCCCCAGGAGAGGTATGCGTTGGGAATCCCAAAGTTGGGGTTTGTTATCCCCAGGAGAGGTATGCGTTGGGAATCCCAAAGTTGGGGGTTTTATCCCCAGGAAAGGTTTGGTTTGGGGAATCCCAGAATTGGGGTTTTTATCCCCAAATCACGGCGGGGAAAGGTTTGGTTTGCAGACCCCAGCATCCCGCACTGGTTTGGGTCAGACGGGACCCCGGAGCCCCTCCAGTGCCCCCCAGCCAGGCACAGCGACCCCTCCCCTGTCGCGGCCGCCCCTCCTCGGCCATCCCCGGGACCATCCGCATATTCCCGGGAATTCCACCCGCCCAGCCTGATTGACAGCTGCCACTCAAGCCCTGCCCGCCGGGGAATGTCTTTGTTAGGAGCGGCCGGCGCGGCTCCCGGGGGAGCGCTCGGGGCAGCGCTAATTGAATTAAGGGCCCGCCCGGCTCGGCCGCAGCTGCGCGGGCCCGGTAATTGCGGGCCCGGTAATTGCGGGCCCGGCCCGCGCCGCCGCCTCCGCTCGGGCCGCGTCCCGCGGGAGGCCCCGCGGCGGCCGCGCCCATCATGGGGGCAATGAGGCGGGCACGGGCGGGCGGCTCTCCAGCGGCTCGCGGAGCCATTCCCGGGGCAGGTCCCGGGGCCCTTCCCGGGGCTGTTCCCGGCCATTCCCGGGATTGTTCCTGGCCATTCCCGGGGCTGTTCCCAGCCATTACCGGGGCTGTTCTCGGAGCCATTCCCGGGGCTGTTCCCGGGATTGTTCCCGGCCATTCCCGGGGCCGTTCCCGGGGCCCTTCCCGGGGCTGTTCCCGGCCATTCCCGGGATTGTTCCTGGCCATTCCCGGGGCTGTTCCCAGCCATTACCGGGGCTGTTCTCGGAGCCATTCCCGGGGCCGTTCCCGGCCATTCCCGGGGCCGTTCCCGGGTGTGTTCCCGGGGCTGTTCCCGGCCATTACCAAAGCTGTTCCCGGAGCCATTCCCAGTCATTCCTGGAACCATTCCCGATCATTCCCAGAGCCATTCCTGGTCATTCCCACAGACATTCCCGGTCATTCCCGCTCATTCCCAGAGCCATTCCCGGTCATTCCCGCAGACATTCTCGGTCATTCCCGCTCATTCTCAGAGCCATTCCCGGTCATTCCCGCAGACATTCTCGGTCATTCCCGCTCATTCTCAGAGCCATTCCCGGTCATTCCCGCAGACATTCTCGGTCATTCCCGCTCATTCTCGGAGCCATTCCCGGGGCAGTTCCCGGGGCTACTCGCAGAGCAGCTCCCGGCGATTCCCGGAGCGGTTCCCGGCTGCTCCTGGACTGACTCGTCATTCCCAGAGAGGCTCCCGGAGCCATTCCCGGACACTCCCAGAGCCATTCCCGGCTGTTCCCGGGGTAGCTCCTGGAGCCATTCCCAGAGCCATTCCTGACCATTCCCAGAGCCATTCCCACCCATTCCCGGAGCCATTCCTGACCATTCCCAGAGCCATTCCCACCCATTCCCGGAGCCATTCCTGACCATTCCCAACCATTCCCAGAGCCTTCCTGACCATTCCCAGAGCCATTCCCAACCATTCCCAACCATTCCCAACCATTCCCAGAGCCATTCCTGACCATTCCCGGAGCTATTCCGAACCATTCCGAACCATTCCCAACCATTCCCAGAGCCATTCCTGACCATTCCTGGAGCTATTCCCAGCCATTCCCAGCCATTCTCAAAGCCATTCCCATCCATTCCCAGAGCCATTCCCAGAGCCATTCCTATCCATTCCCATCCATTCCCAGAGCCATTCCCATCCATTCCTGACCATTCCTGGAGCCATTCCCGACCATTCCCAGCGCCATTCCCGGAGCCATTCCCATCCATTCCCAAAACCATTCCCATCCATTCCCATCCATTCCCAAAGCCATTCCCATCCATTCCCAGAGCCATTCCCGACCATTCCCAGCCATTCCCAGCCCTTCCCAGCGCCGTTCCCGACGCTCCACCGAGGCTAAGCCAGGCCTAGGCTCGGCTCAAAGCCCCCCTTGGCTGCCGGCCGTGATTTCCCGGGATGGCTCCATGGATCCGTGCCAGGCTGGCCGGGATGGGCCACCCCTGGCCCGCAGCCGCTCGCCCC
This sequence comes from Vidua chalybeata, assembly GCF_026979565.1. Taxonomy (NCBI): domain Eukaryota; kingdom Metazoa; phylum Chordata; class Aves; order Passeriformes; family Viduidae; genus Vidua; species Vidua chalybeata. The sequence goes on along the minus strand of NC_071542.1, from coordinate 2,036,838 downwards.
CGCGGCCGGCAGCGCTCCCTGCATCCCCGCGTCATCCCATTAGGATCCCGCTTCCCGGCCTAACCCGATTAGGCCGAGTCTATCAAAGCCGGGCCGGAGAGGGAAATGAGGGCCGGGGAAATCGAGTTAGCGCTGCCGGCAGCGTCTGGCACGGCTCCGGCACGGCCGGGGGGCGCGGCGGGGGCAGCCGGGACAGCCCCCCCCCGGGGCCGGGGAGCTCCTCCTCCTCCTCCTCACCTCGGACCCCAAAACCCCCAAACCCAAAACCCCAAACCCCAAAACCCCAAACCCCCAGCTCCTCACTGTCACTCCCAGTGGCGTTTTGGGGACCGGGATTTTGGGGGAAGGTCACATCAAGCTCAGCCCCATCCAAACCCCAAAACCCCAAACCCCAAAACCCCAAAACCCCAAAACCCCAGCTCCTCACTGTCATTCTCAGTGGCGTTTTGGGGACCTGGATTCTGGGGGAAGGGCACATCAAGCTCAGCCCCATCCGAACCCCAAAACCCCAAAACCCCAAAACCCCAAACCTTGAGCTCCTCCTCACCACACCAGTGGGGCATTTTGGGAACCTGGATTTTGGGGTCCCCCACCCTGGACCCCGAAAAACTTCCTGGTGCCCACCTCCAGCTCCTCCTTGTCACTCTTGTGGCATTTTGGGAACCTGGATTTTTGGGGTCCCCCACCCTGGAACCCCCAAAACCTTCCTGGGTCTGACCCCCAGCTCCTCACTGTCACTCCCAGTGGCGTTTTGGGGACCTGGATTTTGGGGGAAGGGCACATCAAGCTCAGCCCTATCCAAACCCCAAAACCCCAAACGCCAAAACCCCAAATCCGCAGCTCCTCCCCACCCCACCAGTGGGGCATTTTGGGAACCTGGATTTTGGGGTCCCTCACTCTCGACCCCAAAACCTTCCTCGTGCCAACCCCCAGCTCCTCCTTGTCATTCTTGTGGCTTTTTTTTTTTTTTTTTTTTTTTTTTAGTGTCCCCTTCGTCCAAAATCCAGGTCCCCAAAATGCCACTGGAGCGATGGGGACGAGCATGATCCAGGAAAGATTTTCCATGGATATTTTCCAACCCAAATGTTCCAGCATGATCCCAGGAAATATTTTCCATGGATATTTTCCAGCCCAAATGGGGTAATACAAACCCAGGAAATATTTTCTATGGATATTTTCCCTTTTCCAGCCCAAGTGTGCCACCACGATCCCAGAAATAATTTCCATGGATATTTTCCCTTTCCCACCCAGCTGTTGCCAGGATGAGCATTTCCCCCCTTCCCAGTCCTTTTCCCCCTGTTTTTCCCTGTTTTCCCCCTGTTTTTTCCCTGTTTTCCCCTCTTTTTTTCCTCTTTTTCCCTGTTTCCCCCCTTGTTTTTCCCCTGTTTTACCCTTGTTTTTTTCCCTGTTTCCTCCCCTTTTTTTCCCCCTTTTCTCCCCGTTTCCCCCCGTTTTTTCCCCTTTTCTCCCTGTTTTTTCCCCTGTTTTCCCCCTGTTTACCCCCTGTTTTTCCCTGTTTTTTTCCCTGTTTTTCCCCTTGCTTTTCCCGTTTTCCCGTTTTTCCCTGGTTTTGTTTTTTTGTTTTTTTTTTTCCTGTTTTTCCCTGTTTCCTCCCCTCCCTTCCCGAGCAGGAATGATTGTCACCTCGCCGCTGCCGCCTGGCAGAGCCATCTCCTGCCAGCGCCGGCGATAATCGGGAGTGACACCCGGCTAATGGGGACACGCCACCCCCGGGGCGGGGACAGCGCGGGGACAGCGCGGGGACAGAGCGGGGACAGAGCGGGGATCACAGCTAAGGGACAGCGCGGGGACAGCGCGGGGACAGAGCGGGGACAGAGCGGGGACAGCTCCCGGGGATCACAGCCCGGGGACAGCGCGGGGGTCACAGCTAAGGGACAGCGCGGGGACAGCGCGGGGACAGAGCGGGGACAGCGCGGGGACAGCTCCCGGGGATCACAGCTAAGCGAGGGGACAGCGCAGGGACAGAGCGGGGACAGCTCCCGGTGATGACAGCCCGGGGACAGCGAGGGGACAGCGTGGGGACAGCGCGGGGACAGAGCGAGGACAACGCGGGGACAGCGCGGGGACAGCGCGGGGACAGCTCCCGGGGATCACAGCTCAGGGACAGCGCGGGGACAGAGCGGGGACAGCTCCCGGGGATCACAGCTCAGGGACAGCGCGGGGACAGCGCGGGGACAGCTCCCGGGGATCACAGCTCAGGGACAGCGCGGGGACAGAGCGGGGACAGCTCCCGGGGATCACAGCTCAGGGACAGCGCGGGGGCAGAGTGGGGACAGCGCGGGGACAAAGCGGGGACAGCGCGGGGACAGCGCGGGGACAGCGCGGGGACACCTCGGGGATCACAGCGCGGCGACGGGCGGGGATCACACCCCGCGGACAACTCGGGGACACCGCGGAGACGCCTCGGGGACACCTCAGGGACAGTTCGGGGACAGCTCAGGGGACAGGCGGGCATCACGGAGCGGGGACACCCTGGGGACAGCCCGGGGACAGCCCGGGGACAGCCCGGGGACAGGATCACAGCGCTGTCACTTCTCCCCTCGCGGCCGCTCCTGATCAAGCGCCGCTCCCGGCGCCGCCCGCGGCTCCTTCGGGCTCGTTGGAAATGACAAAAATGCACCAAAACGGAAAAATTCAACCGCAAATGGATTTAGTGATCGGCTCTGCTGCGCTCCGCGACCCCCCTTGGGGATCGCCCCCAAATCCTTGGTGCCCCCCGATCCCAAATTTCCCCTTTTTCCCTGCCCGTGTTTTCCTGGGATAAATCCTCGGGATCCGCTCCTTAATGGCTCCATCAATAAGGAAAAAAAGAATACCAAAAAAAAGCTAAAAATAAAAAATTAAAAAATGAAAAAGGGGGGAAATCGCCCCTCCCCGACCCCATTTTGGGATTATTCCCCAATCCTTTTATTCCCCCCCACCCCCGATCCCAAATTTCCCCTTTTTTTCCCTGCCCGTGTTTTCCCGGAGCCTCTCCGGGGATAAAACCTCAGGGTCTGCTCTTTAATGGGTTCATTTAAAAAAAAAATTAAAATAATAAAAAATAAAAATAAAAAAAGGGGAAATCGCCCTCCCCGACCCCATTTTGGGATTATTCATAGATCCTTTTATCCCCCCCGATCCCAAATTTCCCCTTTTTCCCTGCCCGTGTTTTCCCGGCCTCTCCGGGGATAAAACCTCGGGATCCTCTCCTTAATGGCTTCATTTAAAAAAAAAAAAAAAATAAAAAAAAATTTATAACCCTAAAATAAAATTTAAAACATGGGAAATCGCCCTCCCCGATCCCATTTTGGGATTTCCCCCCACTCCCCGATCCCAAATTTCCCCTTTTTCCCTGCTCGTGTTTTCCTGGGAATGAATCCTCGGATCCGCTCCTTAATGGCTTCATTAAAAAATAACTTAAAAAAAAAAATTAAAAATAATTTAAAAATCAAACAAAAAATGGGGAAATCGCCCTCGCCGATCCCATTTTGGGATTATTCCCCAATCCTTTTATCCCCCCCGATCCCAAATTTCCCCTTTTTCCCTGGCCGTGTTTTCCCGGAGCCTCTCCCGATGAATAATTTACAGCAGCACTTAACGATCGCGGGGGCGGATTTTTTTTCTGCAGCCTCTTCAAACATTTGTTCTCCTCCCCCTCCTCCTCCTCCTCCTCCTCCCTCGAGCCTTCCTCCCCCCTCCTCCTCCTCCCTTCCCACCCCGCCTTCCCCCCCCAACCCTGCCGGGATTTTCGGCCCTGGGGCTGCCGGAAGGGAAAACCAGGGGGGAAAAAAAAAAAAGGAATTTTTGGTGTTTTAATTTATTTTTTTGTGGTGTTTTAATTTATTTTTTTGTGGGGGTTTAAATTTATTTTGGGGGGGTTTAATTATTTTGGGGGAGTTTAATTTATTTTTGAGGGGGTTTAGTTAAATTTGGGGGGGGTTAATTAATTTATTTGTTGTTATTGAGCACGGGGGGGGCAGGGTGAGGATGAGGATGGGGATGGGGATGAAGAACGAAGATGAAGATGAAAATGAAGATGAAGATGGGGATGAGGATGGAGATGAGGATGAAGGAAAGGATGAAGATGAAGATGAAGATGAAGATGAAGGATGAAGATGAGGGTGGGGACGGGGATGAAGATTAGAAGGTGAGGATGGGGATGAAGAGGAAGAGGAAGATGAAGAACAAAGACGAAGATGAAGACGAATATGAGGACGAAGATGAAGATGAAGATGAAGATGAAGATGAAGATGAAGATGAAGGATGGGGATGAAGATGAGGACGAAGATGAAGATGAAGATGAAGATGAAGATGAAGGATGGGGATGAAGATGAGGCTGGAGGATGAAGATTAAGATGAAGATGGGGGTGAAGATGAAGGATGAAGATGAGGATGAAAATGAAGATGAAGACAAAGATGAAGATGAAGGATGAAGATGAGGATGAGGATGTGGATGGGGATGAAGATGAAGATTAGGAAGAAGATGAGGATGAAAATGAAGATGCAGATGAAGGATGAGGATGGGGATGAAGATGAAGAGGAACATGAAGAACAAAGATGAAGATGAAGATGAGGACGAAGATGAAGATGAAGGATGAAGAAGAAGATGAGGATGTGGATGGGGATGAAGATGAAGGATAAAGATTAGGAAGAAGATGAGGATAGGGATGAAGATGAGGATGAAAATGAAAATGAAGATGAGGATGAGGATGAAGGATGAAGATTAAGATTAAGATGGGGATGGGGATGAGGATGAGGATGAGGATGAAGGACGAAGATGAAGATAAGGATGAAGATGAGGATGAGGATGAGGATGAGGATGAAGATTAGGAAGAAGGCGAGGATGAGCTTCCAGCGCCATCTAGCGGCCGCGCGCAGCGGGACCGGCTCATCCCGGGAATGTTCGAGGTGGGGCCGGGATGGGAACCCCGCAATTCCCGGGATGGGAACCCCGCAATTCCCGGGATGGGATCGGGATGGGATCCCCGCAATTCCCGGGATGGGAACCCCGCAATTCCCAGGATGGGATCGGGATGGGATCCCCGCAATTCCCGGGATGGGATCGGGATGGGATCCCCGCAATTCCCGGGAATGGGAACCCCGCAATTCCCGGGAATGGGAATCCCGCAATTCCCGGGAATGTTGGCTTTGGGGTCGGGATGCAGCCCCGATCAATTAAAGGCTCCCGTTAATGAGCTGACGTCACCCGGGGGTCACAGCAAACCCCAAAGCCACGCGCGGTGTCCCCGCTGGGCTGGGGACAGGAAAAGGCACCGGGAAATTTGGGGACAAGGCTGGGACAGGGGGACAGCGGGGCTGGGAGCGGCCCCGGAGCCAGGGTTCCATCCCAGGAGGAATTTTGGGGTGATCCAGGAGCTGCAGAGGAATTTTGGGGTGATCCAGGAGTTCAGTTCCATCCCAGGAGGAATTTTGGGGTGATCCTCTCCTTATGGGGCTGCCCCTTTTTTGCTCCTTTCCCTTTTTTTTTTCCTTTCCTCTTTTCTTTCCTTTTTCCTCCTTTTTTTTCTCCTTTTTTTTCCAGTTATCTTTTTTTTCTTTTTTTCTCCTTTGATTTTATTTCTTCTTATTTTCTTTTATTTTTCTTTCCTCTTTTTTCTTTCCTTTTTCTCCTCTTTTTTTTCCTTCTTTCCATTCCTTTTCATTTTTTCCTTCCCTTTTTTCCCTCCTTTTCTTTTTTCTTCCCCCCTTTTCTTCTTTTTTCTTTCCTTTTCCCCTCGTTTTGTTTCCTTCTTTCCATTCCTTCCCTTTCTCTCCATTTTTTTTGTCCTTTCCTACTCTTTTTTCTTTTTTTCACCTTTCCTCTTTTTCTTTCCTTTTTCCCCTCTTTTTTTTTCTTCTTTCCTTTTCTTTTCCTTTTTTCCCCCTTTCCTTTTTTCTTTCCCCCCTTTCCTCTTTTTTCCTTCCTTCCCCCCCTCCTTTTTTTCTCTTCTTTCCATTCCTTCCCTTTTTTCCCTCCCTTTTTTTTCTCCTTTCCCTTCCTTTATTCCTCCTTTCCTTTTTTCTTTCCCCCCTTTCCTTTTTTTTTCTTTCCTTTTCCTTTTCTTTTTTTTTTTTTTTCCTCCTTTCCTTTCATTTTTTTTCCTCCTTTCCTTTCTTTTTTTTTTTTTCTCTCCTTTCCTTTCATTTTTTCCTCCTTTCCTTTCATTTTTTCCTCCTTTCCCTTTCATTTTCCCGACTTTCTTTGAGGTAAACTCCTCAGCAGAGTCCCGGGCGTTATCTCGGCAGCGCAGGCGGCGCGGGGAGAATTCCAGCGGCTCTCAGATCGCAGCAATCGCCGCTCTCAGCAGCCCCTAATTAACCCCGATCCAATTAACTCCGGCCTGCAATGGGGATAAGAGAGTTCAGCCCGGGTTCCATCAGATAAACCCGGGCGCGAGGGCAGAAACCGCCCAAAAATTCCTTTTTCTTCCCCCCTCGGGAATTGGGGTTCGGCGGGAAAACGCCGGGATTTTAGGGGTGGGCGGGGAAAATCAGCGTTTTCCCCACGGCTTTTTGTATTTTCCCCTTTCTGGTCCCGGATTTTCCCCCCATTTCCCGATTTTCCCCCTCTTCCCCCTATTTCCCCCCATTTTCCCCCATTATCCCCTCACTTCTCCCTCATTCCTACCCCATTTTCCCCTCAATTTCTCCCCTTTTTTCCCCACACTCTCCACCAATTTCCACCTCATTTCTCTCCCATTTCCCCCCTCATTTTCGCCCCATTTCCCCCTCCTTCCTACCCCGTTTCCCCCTCATTTCCCCATTAATTTATCCCCCATTTTTCCAGTTTCCCCCATTTCCCCCTCATTTCCCCACTAATTTATCCCCCATTTTTCCAGTTTCCCCCATTTCCCCTATTTCCCCTCAATTTCTCCCCCATTTTCCCTCCATTTCCCCCCTATTTCTCCCACTCTCTCCACCAATTTCCACCTCATTTCTCCCCCGTGTCCCCCCTCATTTCCCCCTCATTCCTCCCACATTTATTCCTCATTCCTCCCCCATTTTCCTTCCCCATTTTCTCCCCATTTTCCCCTCATTCCCTCCCCATTCCCCACATTTCCACTCCCATTTCCCCCATTTCCCCCGTTTTCTCCCCATTTTGCTGCATTTCCCCCATTTTCTCCTCATTTCTCCCCCATTTTCCCTTTGTTTTCCCCCCATTTTCCTCCCCCATTTTCTCCATATTTCCCCCACATTTTCCCACATTTTCCATCCTAATTTCCCCTATTTTCTCTGTATTTTCCCCACATGTTCCCCATTTTGCTGAATTTCCCCGTTTTCCTCTCATTTCCCCCTTCCTCCCTCATTTATTTCACATTTCTCCCCCATTTCCCCCACATTTCCCCCCATTCCCTCCCGTTTTCCCCATTCCCCTCCCTCATTTTCCCCACATTTCCCCCAAATTCCCCCTCTTTTCCCCCCATTTTCCTCCCCCATTTTATCCATATTTCCCCCATATTTTCCCACATTTCCCCCATTTTACCATTTCCCCATTCCCATTTTTCTGCACGTCCCCCCCATTCCCCCCCCCCATTCCTCCCCTATTTCCCCCCTCATTCCTCCCCAATTTCCCCCCAAATTCCTCCCCATTTTCTCTGTGTTTCCCCTCATTTTCCCACATTTCTCCCCCATTTTTCCATTCCCCCACTTCCCCCCTCATTCCTTCCCCATTTTCCCACATTCCCCCCCCCATTTCCCCCACAAATTTTCTCCCATTTCCCCCCCATTTCCCCACATTTTCCCCGGATTTCCCCCCCCCCAATTTCCACCCAATTTCCTCCAATTTTTCCCCATTTCCCCCTCCCCATTTCCCCACCCATTTCCCCCTCCCATTTCCCACCCCATTTCCCCCCCATTTCTCCACATTTTCCCGCATTTCCTCCCCCATTTCCCCACAATTTCCCCCACTTTTTCCCCCATTCCCCCCCCATTTTCCCATATTTTTCCCGAATTTTCCCCACATTTCCCCCCCCCCCCCATTTTCCCACAATTTCCCCCCATTTTCCCCAGTTTTCCCCCCCTTTCCCCCCCCATTTCCCCACAATTTTCCCCTGGGATTTCCTGGCTGAGCGGGATAATCCCACGGGGAGTGTCAGCCCTAATTCCCAATTGTTGGCAAGATGGGATAAACTGCGATTTACATATCTGAGGAGAAAAGAGGGAAAATGAGGATTAAAGGAGATCAGAGAAGGGGGAAATTCCATTTTTCCTTTTTTTTTTTTCTCTGTCACAACAGCTCCTGAGGCCGTGGGGAATTTGGGATGTCTTCATTTGCTCGTGGAGCACAGATATTCCCATGGGATCGGGGGAAATAGGGGGAAAATGAGGGGAAATTAGGGGGAAAATCCCGGGAAAATGAGGGGGAAATGGGGGGAAATGGAGGAGGAAAATGGGGGGGAAATCTGGGAAAAACTGGGGGGGAAAGTGGGAAAATAGGCGGGAGATGAGGGGGAATCGGGGAAAAATAGGGGGGAAATGTGGAAAAAATTGGGGAGGGGGGAAAGTGGGGAAAATGTGGCAAAAATGGGGGAAAATAGGAAAAAATCCGGGAAAATGGGAGGAAAATGTGGGGGGGGAAAGGGGGAAATGTGGGGAAAGTGGGAGGAAATTCGGGAAAATTGTGGGGAAATGGGGGGATGTGGGGAAAATCCTGGAAAAATAGGGAGGAAATGCAGAAAAATGGGAAAAATATGGGGAAAAGAGGGGGGAAATGTGAAAAAAATGTGGGGAATATGTGGGGGGAAGTGTGGGGAAAATGGGGGGGGAAATCTTGGGAAAATTGGGGGGAAATGTGGAAAGCTGTGGGGAAAATGGGGGAAACGTGGCAAAAAATTAGGGGGGGAAATGTGGGGGAAATCCTGGAAAAATGGGGAGGAAATGCAGAAAAATGAGGATAAATATGGGAAAAAGAGGGGGGAAATGTGTGGGAAAATGTGTGGGGTAGTGTGGGTAAAATGGGGGGAAAATCTGGGGAAAATTGTGGGGAAATGTGGAAAACTGTGGGGGAAATGGGATAAAATCTGGGGAAATGGGGGGGATGTGGAAAACTGTGGGGAAAATGGAGGAAATATGGCAAAAAAAAAGGAGGGGGAAAATGTAGGGAGACATGGGAGGAAATCTGGGGGAAATATGGGAAATTGGGAGGAAAATCGGGAAAAAGAAGGGGGAAATGTGGGGAAATCCGGGGAAATGTGGGGAAAATCCGTGGGAAAATGGGGAAAATGTGGGGGAAATGCAGGGAAAATGTGGGGAAATCTGGGAAAAGCAGGAGGGAAATGTGGGGGAAATCCGTGGAAAATGGGGGTAATATGGGGGAAATACAGAAAAACAGGAAAACGTTGCTTTTCTCCCCTCTATCCCTAAAATATTCCCGAATCCTCCGGTTTTGGGGGCACTCTGGGGGCTCCTGGGGTGGTTTTGGGGTGGCGTTCCCAGCCCGCCTGCAGAGGGATGCAGGGAGCGATTTGCTAAACAAATATTAGGGAAAAAAAAACCCGGAATGAGCAAACGCGGGAAGGGATGAAAGGATCCCAAAGCTTCAGAGGCTTGGGAAGGATCAGGGAAAAAAGGAATAAATATTCCAAAGTGGAATTTCAAAGCTGCCTTTCATCCCGGCCTCCCGCGGGAAGCGGCGGCGCCGAAAGATCCGCGAGGAACTGGGGGAAAAGCTGGAGAGGGAAATGCCTGGAAAATCCCAAAAAGTGCGGGGGATCAACCCCAAAGCGCGCGGGGATGGGGAGGGATTGGGGTGCCCCTGGAATTCATCCATTGGGGTCACCTGGAATTCCCTTGTGTGGATTTTGAGATCCCCAGAAATCCCCCTGTGTGGATTTTGGGGTCACCCCTGAAATTCTCCCGTGTGGATTTTGGGGTCACCTGGAATTCCCCCATATGGGTTTTGGGATCACCCCTGGAATTCTCCCATGTGGATTTTGGGATCCCCAGAAATTCTCCTGTGTGGATTTTGGGATCCCCAGAAATTCTCCTGTGTGGATTTTAGGGTCACCTGGATGGATTTTGGGATCCCCTGGATGCCCCTGGAATTCCCTCGTGTGCATCACCTGGAATTCCCCCATATGGATTTTGGGATCCCCAGAAATTCTCCTGTGTGGATTTTGGGATCACACCTGGAATTCCCTCGTGCAGATTTTGGGGTCACCGGGAATTCCCTCATGTGGATTTTGGGATCACGCCTGGAAGTCCCCATGTGGATTTTGGGGTCTCCTGGGTGCCCCTGCAATTCCTTCGTAGGGATTTCAGGATCCCCAGAAATTCCCCTGTGTAGATTTTGGGATCCCTGGGAATTCTCCCGTGTGGATTTTGGGGTCACCTGGGTGGATTTTGGAATCACCCCTGAAATTCTCCCATGTGGATTTTGGGGTCACCCGGTTGGATTTTGGGAGCCCTGGGGTGTCCTTGGAATTGCCCCATGTGGATTTTGGGATCACCCCGAGAATTCCTCCATGTAGATTTTGGGATCCCCAGAACTTCCCCTGTGTAGATTTTGGGGTCACCTGGAATTCCCCGTGTGGATTTTGGGGTCACCCGGGTGGATTTTGGGATCCCCGGGGTGTCCCCGGAATTGCCCCGTGCAGATTTTGGGATCGCCCCGGGAATTCCCCCGTGGTGTTTTTCGGGATCCCCGCGGGGTTTTAGGAATCCCCCCCATGGTTTGGGATCCCCGTGGTGTTTTTGGGATCGCCGCGGGGTTTTGGGAATTCCCCGTGGTGTTTTTGGGATCGCCGCGGGGTTTTGGGAATTCCCCGTGGTGTTTTTGGGATCGCCGCTGCGGGCGCGGTTGCCAAGGGAAGGCTCCGTTGTGGCAACGGCGCCGCCCGGATCCCGTTTCCGGCCAAGGCGTCCCGGGAGCGGCGGCGGCAGCTCCGCCGGGAGCCCCCGGGATCCCGGGAACTGCGCGGGAAGGGTCGGTTCGGGACAGCGGAGCCTGGGAGCGGGAACGGGAACGGGAACGGGACAGACGGGAATGGGAATGGGGACGGGGACGGGAATAGGGATGGGGATGGGGACGGGGAGGGGGATGGGGACGGGGATGGGAATATGACAGAGGGGGATTGGGAATGGGGATTGGGAATGAGGATGGGAATGGGAATGGGGATGGGAATGGGAACATGACAGAGAGGGATTGGGAATGGGGATGGGAATGGGATGGGAATGGGAATATGACAGAGGGGGATTGGGAATGGGGATTGGGAATGGGAATGGGATGGGAATGGGAATATGACAGAGGGGGATTGGGAATGGGGATTGGGAATGGGATGGGAATGGGAATATGACAGAGGGGGATTGGGAATGGGGATTGGGAATGGGAATGGGAATGGGGATAGGACAGGGAATGAGAATGAGAATGGGAATGGGAATGAGACAGAGTGGGATAGGGAATGGGGTTGGGATTGGGAATGGGACTAGGAATGGGAATAAAACAGAGGGGGATTGGGATTGGGAGAGAGCAGGATAGGGATTGGGATTGGGAATAGGGATGAGGATGGGAATGGGGATGGGGACGGGAATGGGGATGGGGATGGGAATTGGAATGGGAGTGGGAATGGGAATGGGACAGAGCGGGATAGGGAATGGGATTGGGATTGGGACTGGGACTGGGATTGAGAATGGGAATAGTACAGGGAATGGGAATGGGACACAGTGGGATTGAAAATCAAAATGGGGATGGGAATGGGACAGGGAGTGGGAATGGGAATGGGAGCAGGAATGGGACAAGGAATAGGAATGGGATTGGGAATGTTAATTGGTCAGGGAATGGGACAGGGCAGGATTGGGAATAGGAATGGGACACAGTGGGATTGTGAATGGGAATGGGGACAGTTCAGAGTGGATATAGGAATGGGAGAGGCTGGGATTGGGAATGGGACACAGGATCGGGAATGGGACACGCTGGGATTGGGAAGGGGACATGGTGGGATCAGGAGTGGGACATGACAGGGACGGGACAGAGCAGGATTGGGAATGGGACAGAGTGGGATCGGGAATGGGAGAGGCTGGGATTGGGAATGGGACAGCTGGGATTGGGAATGGGACATGCTGGGATTGGGAATGGGACATGCTGGGATTGGGAAGGGGACATGGTGGGATCGGGAATGGGACACGGTGGTAATGGGACACAGCGGGATCAGGACTGGGACATGCCAGAAACGGGCATGGGACATGCTGAGATTGGGAATGGAACAGGCCGGGATCGGGAATGGAACACAGCTGGATCGGGAATGGGACACATTGGGAATGGGACACAGCTGGATCAGAAATGGGATCAGAGCAGGATCAGGAATGGGACAGCCGGGAAAGGGAATGAGACATGTCGGGATCAGGAATGGGAGATCCGGGAGCGGGACTGGGACACCCTGACCCTGCTCACCCGATCCCTGTCCCCGCTGTCCCCGCTGTCCCTGCCAGCTGTGCCTGCCCGGGATGTCCCTGCCAGCCCCGGGCAGGGCCCTGCCCGGACAGGAGCCACTCCGGAGGCACCGGAGCATCCCGAGCCTGGATTCCCCCTTGGAGCACCCTCCTGCTCCAGCCTTCCCGGTTCTCCCTGGCGCTTCCCAGGAGAGCACGGGACACCGCCAGGAGCCGGTGAGTGACACGGGGGACACACACCGGGGGACAGCGGTGTCCCCAGGGTGGCCTGGGAGGGGACAGCCCCGGGCTTGGCTGCTGTTCATCTCGGGAATGAAGCAATTCCTGGATTTCCACATTCCCGACAGATGTGGGGGAAGGATTGGAGCCACTGGTTGCTCCTGCCCCCCTTTCCCTGTCCCAAAGATCCCCGGGGCTGTCACCCCCACCAGGCTGGTGGCCAAGGTCATTCCCGAGGCCATTCCCGAGGCCATTCCTGAGGCAAGGTCAAGGTCCTGCGGCCACTGGGATCCTTCCTGAGGGGATCCAGGATAATTCCTCCGGAATTCTTCCCCCCTTCCTCGGCATCTCCAGCCGCACACGGGCCAAAAAAAATCCAGGAGAATCCATTGGGAATGTCCATCCCTCTGTTGTTCTTCACCCCATCCCACTTTTAAAGAGCTGGAAAGCCCCAAAAAGCTCCGAGTTTGGGGATCCTAGGTCCAACCCCACATCCCTGGGGGATTCCACAGGGGATGGGTGGGAAAAGAGGGAAAGAGGGAGATGGGGAAATGGAAGGAGAGGAGAAGGTTTGGAAGGACAGAAGGAAAAATGGATGATGGATGGATAGATGGATGGATGGATGATGGATGGATGATGGATGGATGGATGGATGGATGGATGGATGGATGGATGGATGGATGATGGATGGATGGATGATGGATGGATGGATGGATGGATGGATGATGGATGGATGATGGATGGATGGATGATGGATGGATGAATGGATGGATGGATGGATGGATGATGGATGATGGATGGATGGATGATGGATGGATGGATGGATGATGGATGGATGGATGGATGATGGATGGATGGATGGATGGATGGATGATGGATGGATGGATGGATGATGGATGGATGGATGGATGGATGGATGGATGATGGATGGATGGATGGATGATGGATGGATGGATGGATGGATGGATGGATGATGGATGGATGGATGATGGATGGATGGATGGATGGATGGATGGATGATGGATGGATGGATGGATGGATGATGGATGATGGATGGATGGATGGATGGATGGATGGATGATGGATGATGGATGGATGGATGGATGGATGGATGGATGATGGATGGCTGATGGATGGATGGATGGATGGATGGATGGATGATGGATGGATGGATGGATGGATGGATGGATGATGGATGATGGATGATGGATGATGGATGGATGATGGATGGATGGATGGATGGATGGATGGATGATGGATGGATGGATGATGGATGGATGGATGGATGGATGGATGGATGATGGATGGATGATGGATGGATGGATGGATGGATGGATGGATGGATGGATGATGGACGGATGGATGATGGATGGATGGATGGATGGATGATGGATGGATGATGGATGGATGGATGGATGGATGGATGGATGGATGATGGACGGATGGATGATGGACGGATGGATGGATCCATGGGTGGATGGAGGGATGGATGGATGATGGATGGATGGATGATGGATGGCTGATGGATGGATGGATGGATGGATGGATGGATGGATGGATGATGGATGGATGGATGGATGGATGGATGGATGATGGATGGATGGATGGATGGATGGATGATGGATGGATGGATGGATGGATGGATGATGGATGGATGGATGGATGATGGATGGATGGATGGATGGATGGATGGATGGATGGATGGATGATGGATGGATGATGGATGGATGGATGGATGGATGGATGATGGATGGATGGATGGATGGATGATGGATGGATGGATGGATGGATGATGGATGGATGGATGATGGATGGATGGATGATGGATGGATGGATGGATGGATGATGGATGGATGGATGGAGGGATGGATGGATGGATGGATGGATGGATGATGGATGGATGGATGATGGATGGATGATGGATGGATGGATGATGGATGGATGGATGGATGGATGGATGGATGGATGATGGATGGATGGATGATGGATGATGGATGGATGGATGGATGGATGGATGGATGGATGGATGATGGATGATGGATGGATGGATGATGGATGATGGATGATGGATGGATGATGGATGGATGGATGATGGATGGATGGATGGATGGATGGATGGATAGATGGATGGATGGATGGATGATGGATGGATCCATGGATGGATGGAATGATGGATGGATGGATGGATGGATGGATCCATGGACGGATGGATGGTGACAAGAGCAGGGACAATCTGGACATCTCTCAGCTCCCCCACTGTGTGTCTGACCCTCATCCCGAGCCAAGCCCTGGGCCCAGGTGGGACATCCCTGTCCGGGGGGACATCCCTGTCTGTCCGGCAATGCCAGCTGCGCTCTGGTCCCCAGGGGGGTGGCATCCACCGCCTGGCACTGCAGAGGATGGCGGGGGACCTGCTGTCCCTGCGCCGCCGCGTCGCCAGCCTGGAGGCCGAGAACGGGCACCTGCGGCACAGCCTGGCGCGGCTCCGGGAGCCGGCGCAGCTCCGCGGCACCGACCTGGACGTGCTGACCCGGGACGAGCTGCTGGACAGGCTGGGTGTGTGCCGGGCACGGGCTGGGCACGCTGGGCACTGCCAGCCTGCGAGGTGACCGGGACGTGGCGTGTCACCCTGGGGACAGTCAGGACACGCTGGGCACTGCCACCCCGGGTGGTGACAGGGCTGTCCCCACAGCCACCCTGGCCCGCGAGGTGGCGGCGGGCGCGGCGGAGCTGAGGGCGCTGCGGGACCGGGTGCAGCGGCTGCAGAACGAGCTGATCCGGGTACGGCACCGCGGGCACCGCGGGCACCGCGGCGGTGCCCCGGGGCTCGGTGCTGTGCACGGAACTCCCGGGGGATTCTCCCCGCAGAAAAACGACCGCGAGAAGGAGCTGGTGCTGCTCCAGCGGCGCCACCGGCAGCAGCAGGTGGCACTGAGCCGGTGCCAGGACAGGGCGGCCAAGGCCGGGGCGCTGGAGCGGGCGCTGCGGCAGCAGGAGAAGGTGACACGGTTGGGGTGACAAGGACGGCTTTGGGGGCACCCAGAGCCCCCGTGGCACGGGCCAGCCCCGCACGGGGTGGGCACGGAGCCCTGGCACCGTGCTGGGGACACGGGGACAGCGGTGCCCTGTGCCCAGGTGATCGAGGCCATGGAGCGGCTGCTGCGGGACAGGAGCACGGAGAGAGCCGCGGGTGGGTGCGGAGGGGACAGGGACACTCGGGGATGTCCCCAGTTGTCCTTGGGATGGTCCAGGGTGGGTGTGAAGGGGACAGGGACACTCGGGGATGTCCCCAACCCTCCCTGGGATGGTCCAGGGTGGGTGTGAAGGGGACAGAGCCATTCAGGGATGTCCCCAGTTGTCCCTGGGATGGTCCAGGGTGGGCAGGAGGGGACGGGGACACTCAGGGATGTCCCCATTTATCCCTGGGGACTGGGGTGGTCCAGGATGGGCAGGAGGGGACAGGGACACTCGGGGTTGTCCCCATGTGTCCCTGGGATGGTCCAGGGTGGGCAGAAGGGACCCACGGGTGGGTGCAGAGGGGACAGGGACACTCAGGGATGTCCCCAACCCTCAGGGATGTCCCCAGCCCTCCCTGTGCCCCGCTGCCAGGGGATCCCTCATTGCCGAGCGCCCGGGCACGGCAGAGGCCGGGGCTCGCTGTCCCCCTGTCCCCGCCCGGGGAGGGGACACGTCCCTCTGTCCCCCCCAGAGGTGCCACCGCACAGGTGCCACCGCACAGGTGCCACCCCACAGGTGCCACCCTGGCGGCGCTGCTGGCCCAGAAGCGGCGGCTGCGGGAGGAGCCGGCCGGACCCCCCCGGGCCGCGGTGAGAGCGGGAGGGGACACGGGGCTGGCACGGGGGACAGAGCCGGACACGGCACCGGGGGTGGCAGCGGTGCCAGGGGCGACCCCGACCCGCTCCTGCCGTGCCCGCAGCGGCTCCTGGGGGCCACCGAGAAGCTGGAGCTGCTGGCCCGGCTGGAGGAGGCGCAGGGCCGGGCCCGGGCGCTGGAGAGGCAGGTGGGCACCGCGGAGTGCGGCTTTGGGGTCACCCGGCGCGTTTTGGGGTCACCCAGCTCGTTTTGGGATCACCCACCGTGGTTTGGGGTCACCCAGCGCAGTTTGGGGTCCCCAGCACGGTTTGGGGTCACCCAGAGTGTTTTGGGATCACCCAGCATATTTTGGGGTCACTCACCGTGGTTTTGGGGTCACCCAGCCCATTTTGGGGTCCCTCAGCCCATTTTGGGGTCCCACTGCAGTCTGGGGTCCCCCAGCGTGGTTTGGAGTCCCCATTGCGGTTTTAGGGTCCCCAGCCCGTTTTGGGGTCCCAGCTCAGTTTGGTGTCCCAGCCTGTTTTGGGGGTCTGTTTTGGGGTCCCAGCATAGTTTGGGGTTCTGTTGCGTGGTTTGGGGTCCCAGCCTGTTTTGGGTTTCTGGTTTAGGATCCCCAGCGTGGTTTGGGGTTCCGGTTTAGGGTCCCCAGCGCAGTTTGGGGTTCCATTTTGGGGCCCCAGCCCATTTTGGGGTCCCAGCCCATTTTGGCGTTCCGTTTTGGGGTCCCAGCGTGGTTTAGGATCCCAGCCCGGTTTGATGTCCCCAGCCCAGTTTGGGGTCCCAGCCTGTTTTGGAGACCCCAGTGCAGTTTGGGGTTCCGGTTTGGGGTCCCAGCGCAGTTTGGGGTCTCAACACAGTTTGGGGTTCTGTTTTGGGGTCCCAGCGCGGTTTGGGGTCCCAGCACAGTTTGGGGTTCTGTTTTGGGGTCCCAGCGTGGTTTGGGGTCCCAGCACGGTTTGGGGTTCCGTTTTGGGGTCCCAGCACGGTTTGGGGTTCCGGTTTAGGGTCCCCAGCGCAGTTTGGGGTTCCATTTTGGGGTCCCAGCGCGGTTTGGGGTCTGTCCAGCTGCAGGAGGCCGCCCGGAGCTGGGCCCGGGAGCAGCAGGAGCTGGGGACGCGCCTGCGGGAGCAGGAGCACGGCCTGGCCCTGGTGAGCAGGGGGCCAGGGGTGACACCGGTGTCCCCCGTGTCCTACAGTGTCCCCAGTGTCCCCAGTGCCCTACAGTGTCCCCAGTGTCCCCAGTGTCCCCAATGTCCCCAATTTCCCCAGTGTTCCCAGTGTCCCCAGTGTCCCCAGTGTCCTACAGTGACCCCAGTGTCCCCCGTTCACCAGTGAGCCCTGTGTCCTACAGTGTCCCCACTGTCCTTCAGTGTCCTACAGTGTCCCCAGTGTCCCCAGTGCCCTACAGTGTCCCCAGTGCCCTACAGTGTCCCCAGTGTCCCCAGTGTCCCCAATGTCCCCAATGTCCCCAATGTCCCCAGTGTTCCCAGTGTCCTACAGTGTCCCCACTGTCCTACAGTGTCCTACAGTGTCCCCAGTGTCCCCAATGTCCCCAATGTTCCCAACGTCCTACAGTGCCCTACAGTGTCCCCAGTGTCCCCAGTGACCCCAGTGTCCCCAGTGTCCCCCGTGACCCACAGTGACCCCAATGTCCCTGGTGTCCCCAGTGTCCCCAATGTCCCCGGTGTCCCCCAGTGTTCCCAACATCCCCGGTGCCCCTCGTGTCCCCAGTGTCCCCTGCCCCTTGCAGAGAGGGGTGCTGGATTTCCTGCTCCCCCATGAACCCCCTCCCTGTGCCCCCAGAAGCTTCCGGCACTTTCCGTGCCCCCCCGGGCGCTGCCCCCCCTGCCCTGACCCCGCAGAGCCGCCGACGCCCTCGGAGCCGCTTTCCCATGGAGCGGAGGCCAAGCAGAACATTCCAGAACATTCCAGAGGGTCCAGAACATTCCAGAGGGTCAGGGGAGCTCGGTGGGACCCCCGGGGAGCCAGAGGGGACCCCCCAACCCCACCCCATCCCCCTCCCCGCGGGGCGGCCCCGCTTTATCTCCCGCGTGGCGTAAGCGCAGCCTTGAGCCGAGGCCGCGGCCCTGAGAGCGTCCCCGCTGTCCCCAAGTGCCACCGCGGGGCCGCCGGGGTGTGGGGGTGTCCCCGGGGAGGGGCTCCTCAGGGCTGGACCTCGAGGGGCCGCAGGGTCAGCTGGATGGGCTGGTCCGGGATCAGGATGAGGTCGAACTTGGTGCCGATCTCCACGGCTCGCATGGTCTCGATCTTGAAGTTCTCCAGGATCTGGGATGGAGAGGACACGGCGGTGGGGCGGGTGGGCTTTGGGGACAGCGCGGTGGGGCAGGGCCCGGGGTGACCTTCGAGGCCACTCCGAGCCCAGCCAAACCAGGATTCCACAGGGACGGAGCCCATGGCCACCGCACTGTCCCCTCACGGCGGGACCTCTGTGGGGACAGACCCCATGGCCACTGCGCTGTCCCCTCGTGTCAGGGACTCTGTGGGGACAGACCCCATGGCCACCGCGCTGTCCCCTCGTGTCAGGGACTCTGTGGGGACAGACCCCATGGCCACCGCGCTGGCCCCTCACAGCGGGGATTCTGTGGGGACAGACCCCATGGCCACCGCGCTGTCCCCTCGCAGCAGGGACTCCACGTGGATGGACCCTACAGCCACCAGGCTGTCCCCTCGCACTGGGGACCTGTGTGACAGACCCCACGGCCACCGCGCTGTCCCCTTGCATCAGGGACCCTGCAGGATGGACCCCACGGCCACTGCACTGTCCCCTGGTGTCGGGGACTCCACAGGGACGGAGCCCACGGCCACCATGCTGTCCTCTCGTGTCGGGGACCTGTGTGACGGACCCCGCGGCCACCGCGCTGTCCCCTCATTCAGAGACTCCACAGGGACACACCCCGCGGCCACCGCGCTGTCCCCTCATTCAGAGACTCCACAGGGACACACCCTGCGGCCACCGCGCTGTCCCCTCGTGTCAGGGACTCCATGGGGACAGACCCCTCAGCCACTGCGCTGTCCCCTCACGGTGGGGACTCCGCAGAGACAGACCCCACGGCCACCATGCTGTCCCCTGGCACTGGGGACCACGTGGGACGGACCCCGCGGCCATTGCGCTGTCCCCTCATGTCAGGGACCCCGTGGGAGAGACCCCATGGCCGCCACGCTGTCCCCTCGCATCAGGGACGCCACGGGGATGGACCCCACGGCCACTGTGCCGTCCCCTCACGTGGGGGATCCCGTGGGACGGCCACCACGCCGTCCCTTTGCCCATGGGGACGGAGCCCACGGCCACCGCGTTGTCCCCTCGCATCGGGGACCCCGTGGGACGGCCTCCGCGGCCACCACGCTGTCCCCTGCCGTGGGGCCGGCGGGACACTCACGTGCATGAGGAAGAGCTGCATCTCCAGCTCGGCGATGCGGCGGCCCAGGCACTGGCGCGGCCCGAAGCCGAAGCCGAGCCCCAGGAAGGGCTTGGGGCCGGCGGCGAGCCAGCGCTGCGGGCGGAAGCGCTCGGGCCGCGGGAACACGCCGGGGTCGCGGCCCATGGCGTACAGCCCCACCTGCACCAGCGTCTGCGGGCGGGACACAGCGGGGACAGGGGCACCGTGTCACCGTGTCCTTGTGTCCTCATGTCCCTGTGTCCCCACATCGCCGCATCCCCGTGTCCTCATGTCCCCGTGTCCTTATGTCCCTCTGTCCTCATGTCCTAATGTCCCTTATGTCCCTGTGTTCCCGTGTCCTTGTGTCCTCATGTCCTCATGTCCCCATGCCCTCATGTCCCCGTGTCCTTATGTCCCTCTGTCCTCATGTCCTAATGTCCCTTATGTCCCTGTGTTCCCGTGTCCTTGTGTCCTCATGTCCTCATGTCCCCATGCCCTCATGTCCACATGTCCCTGTGTCACCATGTCACCATGTCCCTGCCTCCCTACGTCCAATGTCCCCTCATCCCTGTGTCCCCGTGTCCCCACGTCCCCGCCTCCCTGCGTTCCTATGTCCCCATGCCCCCATGTCCCCATGTCCCCATGTCCCCATATCCCCATGTCCCCGTGTCCCCGTGTCCCCTTGTCCCCATGTCCCTGTGTCCCCTCACCCCGGGCGGGATGCGGTAGTCCTGCAGGATGACCTCGTGCGTGGTGTACCTCTGCAGGGTCACGGCCACCGGGTGCAGCCTGCGCGACACGTGCCACCAGGGCTTTGGGGACACTTCAGGGAGGGCGGGTGTGTCCTCCTCACCTGAGCCTCTTTTTCTCCTCATTTGAGCTCCTCCTCCTCCTCACCTGAGCTCCTCCTCCTCCTCACCTGAGCTCCTCCTCCTCACCTGAGCTCCTCCTCCTCCTCACCTGAGCTCCTCCTCCTCCTCACCTGAGCTCCTCCTCCTCACCTGAGCTCCTCCTCCTCCTCACCTGAGTTCCTCCTCCTCACCTGAGCTCCTCCTCCTCACCTGAGCGTCTCCTTGATGGCGGCCTTGAGCAGCCGCGTGGATTTCAGCATCTTCTCGCGGTCTCCGCCCGCCTCGCGCTTGGCCGCCAGGACCTCGGCCCGCAGCTGCTCCTGCACGCCCGGGGCCCGCGCCAGCTCCAGCATGGCCCACTGCAGTGTCATGGACGTCTGGGGACAGCCACCGGGGACACAGCTGCCAGGACCTGCTCAGCCCTGCCAGGACCTGCTCAGCCCTGCCAGGGCCTGCTCAGTGCTGCCAGGACCTGCTCAGCCCTGCCAAGTCCTGCTCAGAGCTGCCAGGGCCTGCTCAGCCCTGCCAGAACCTGCTCAGCGCTGCCAGGACCTGCTCAGCGCTGCCAGGACCTGCTCAGCGCTGCCAGGACCTGCTCCTGCCAGCCCAGAGCTGCCAGGACCTGCTCAGTGGTGCGAGGACCTTCTGCCTGACTTGGTGCTGCCCCACCCAGCCCCATCCAGGACCACCTCCCTACCTGTCCCAACTCCAACCAGGACCTTCTCCCTACCCCAACCATCACCAGCCAGGACCTTCTCCCTGCCCCATCCAGGACCTTCTCCGTGTCCCACCCATTACCAACCAGGACCTTCTCCTGGCCTGTCCCACCACCACCCAGGATCTTCTCCCTGCCCCACGCAGGACCTTCTCCCTGCCTGACCAACCCATCACCACCCAGGACCTTCTCCCAGCCTGTCCCATCACCATCCAGGACCTTCTCCTGACCAACCCATCACCTACCAGGACCTTCTCCCTGACCCATCCATTACCAACTAGGACCTTTCCCCTGCCCCATCCAGGACCTTCTCCCGGCCTGTCCCACCACCAGCCAGGACCTTCTCCCAGCCCCACCCAGGTCCTTGTCCCACCGTCACCAGGCAGGCCCTGTCCCCTCGGCCCGTACCGTGTCCACCCCTCCGGCCATCATCTCGGTGACGCTGGCGCGGATGTCGTCCAGGGGCAGCTTGTCGCGCAGGATGAGGTTGCCCAGGATGCCCATGTACTCGTGGCTGCTCTTGCGCCGCAGCCGCAGGTCCCGGTACACGTTCTGGATGCACTTGTCCGCTGAGGGGACACGGGGACACCCCGGGGACGCCGCGGGGAGAGGAGGGGACGTCAACGCCGCCGCCCCGGGAGCGGCGCGGTGCAGCGCGTCCCTCAGGGCGCCGTGCCCTTCACCGTGTGGGTGAAACCTCCCGCGTGTGGGAGATGGATTTGTAGGAGGTTCTTGTATTAATATGTGAATTTTGAGGTGAGAAATGTTGGTTTGGAAAGGTGACGGGATGGGATGGACAGTGCTGAGAGAGAAGCTGGGCTGGAAATGAGTTTGGAAGGGTGGTTTTGCAGAAGATTGGGAGTTTTGGAGCAATGGAGCCGTGGAGGACGGTCACAGTGGGGTTTGTCAGGGGTGGCTGCAGGAGATGTGGAGGACGGTCACAGTGGGGTTTGTCGGGGTGGCTGCAGGAGATGTGGAGGACGGTCACAGGGGTTTGTCAGGGGTGGCTGCAGGAGATGTGGAGGACGGTCACGGGGGTTTGTCAGGGGTGGCTGCAGGAGATGTGGAGGATGGTCACGGGGGTTTGTCAGGGGTGGCTGCAGGAGATGTGGAGGACGGTCACAGTGGGGTTTGTCAGGGGTGGTTTGGGTGCTTGGCTGTGAGGTGTGCGTGGTGCGGTGTGCCGAAAGGGGATGGTGAAGAAATGCTCATGGTGTGCCCTGAGGTGGCAGCGCGAGGTGTCCCCAGAGGTTACCGGGAGAGGTATCCCCAGAGGTGTCCCCAGAGATGGCAGGGCAAGGTGACAAAGTGAGCTGACAGGGCGAGGTGTCCCCAGAGGTGACAGGGCATGGTGGCAGGGCAAGGTGTCCCCAGAGGTCACAGGGCATGGTGGCAGGGCAAGGTGACAGGGCGAGGTGTCCCCAGAAGTGACAGGGCATGGTGGCAGGGCAAGGTGACAGGGCAAGGTGATACAGCGAGGTGTCCCCAGAGGTGACAGGGTGAGGTGGCAGGGAGAGGTGTGCCCAGAGGTGTCCCCAGAGGTGTCCCCAGAGGTGTCCCCAGAGGCGAGGTGGCCGGGCGAGGTGGCAGCGGTGGCACTGACCCTGGCAGAAGATGGCGTCCCAGGCGCGCACGTGCTCGCGCCAGGTGCGGCTGCGCAGGCGCCGCAGCAGCGCGGGCGGCAGGTACAGCATGGGCGCCGTGGTGTGGAACATGCGCGACACGGCCTCGATGAACTGCTGCGCCTCGGGCTGCACGAAATCCTGCAGCAGCCCCAGGCGCTCCCCGTACAGCACGTGGCACACCGCTGGGACAGGACAGGGATGTGTCATTGTCCCCGTCCCCATGGCCCCGTACAGCACGTGGCACACCACTGGGACGGGACAGGGACACTCAGGGACGTGTCATTGTCCCTGTCCCCATCCCTGTCCCCATGGCCCCGTACAGCACATGGCACACCGCTGGGACGGGACAGGGACACTCAGGGACGTGTCATTGTCCCTGTCCCCATCCCTGTCCCCGTACAGCACGTGGCACACCGCTGGGACGGGACAGGGACACTCAGGGACGTGTCATTGTCCCTGTCCCCATGGCCCCGTACAGCACGTGGCACACCGCTGGGACGGGACAGGGACACTCAGGGACGTGTCATTGTCCCTGTCCCCATGGCCCCGTACAGCACATGGCACATGGACAGGGACAGGGACGTGTCATTGTCCCTGTCCCCATCCCTGTCCCCATGGCCCCGTACAGCACATGGCACGTGGACAGGGACAGGGACGTGTCATTGTCCCTGTCCCCATCCCTGTCCCCATGGCCCCGTACAGCACGTGGCACACCTCTGGGACAGGACAGGGACAGGGACATGTCATTGTCCCTGTCCACGTCCCCATGGCCCCATACAGCATGTGGCACACAGCTGGGGACAGGGACACTCAGGGACGTGTCATTGTCCCTGTCCCGATCCCCATGGCCACAGGGACCCTCAGGGACCTGTCCCCGTCCCTGTCCCTATCCCTTGTCCCTGTCCCTGTCCCTGTCCCCATGGCCACAGGGACCAGCCTCAGGTGCTCCCCGTACAGCACGTGGCGTACGGCTGGGGGACAGTGACCGTAAGTCACAGTGACAGTGACGTCCCTGTCCCCAAGGCCACCTCCAGCCTTGCCGTGGCCATGGAGAGCTGGCCCAGGTGCACCTGGTGACCGTGAGGGACACGTCCCTGTCCCCAAGGCCACCTCCAGCCTTGCCGTGGCCATGGAGAGCTGGCTTGGCCTCCTGGTTGTCCCTGAGGGGATGGGTTTGTCACCAGCTGGTGGCCAGGAAATGACAAAAGGCTGCTCTGTCACCAGGGCTCTGGGCTCCTCTGGGGAGGGGACAGCCCAGCTGGGGAGGGGACATCGCGACAGGGGAGGGGACATTGTGCCAGGAGAGGGGACAGCCCACCCAGAGAGGTGACATTGTGCCAGGAGAGGGGACATTGTACCAGGAGAGGGGAAAGCCCACCCAGAGAGGTGACATTGTACCAGGAGAGGGGACATTGTACCAGGAGAGGGGACATTGTGCCAGGAGAGGTGACATTGTACCAGGAGAGGGGACATTGTGCCAGGAGAGGGGACATCCTTCTTCACTCTCCTTTGGCCAATCCCTGAGGCTGGGGCTGGCCGTTTTGGGGAGTTTGGGGGTTTTTTGGGGGTTTTTTGGGGTTTTTGGGGTATTTTGGGGTTTGGGGGGCTTTTTGGGATTTTTGGGGGGGGGTTGGATTTTTTGGGGGTTCTTTTGGGGTTTTGGGGGGGCGTTTTGGAGTTTTTTGGGGGGTTTTGGTGGTTTTGGGATTTTTAGGGTTTTTTTAGAGGTTTTGGGGTTGGGGGCGTTTTGTATTTTGGGTTTTTTGGGGGACTTTTTGGATTTTTTTCCACTTTTTGGGGGGTTTGGGTTTTTTTTTAGGGGGCGTTGGGGTTTTTGGTGTTTTTTTGGGTTTTTTGGGGGAATTTTTTTTGGGGGGTGGGGGGCTTTTTGGGTTTTCCAGGGGGGTGTTTTTTTGGGGTTTTTTTTGGGTTCTTTTAGGGGTTTTTCGGGTTCTTTTGGGGTCTTGGAGGGGTTTTGGGGGGGTTTTTTTTGGGGTTCTTCTGGGATTTTCGGGGTTCTTTTGGGGTTTTTTTGAGGTTCTAGGGACACGTGGCACTCACACTCGAGGGCGAAGCGGAACAGCTCGTGGCTGAAGTCGCCGGTCCAGCAGTCGCGGCCGCTCTGCCGCGCCTGGGCCCGCGCGCGCCGCACGAAGTCCTCGCCCACGGCGCTGAGCAGGGGCACGAAGGCGGCCACGGCCTCGGGGGCCAGCGCCTCCTTGTTGAGCAGCAGCCGGTCCGAGCGCCACGCCTCGCCCGTCCTGGGGACACGCGGGCGTCACCCCAGAGCGCGGCCCACGTCCCCCGCGCCCCCCGGCCTCGCCCCGCCCTGCGCTGGGACTGTCCTGGCAGGAGCCCGGACTTGGGGTGCCCCAATCACTTGAGGAGCCCGGATTTGGGATCCCCAGTCGCTTGAGGAGCACAGATTTGGGATCTCCACTCGCTTGAGGAGCCCGGATTTGGGATCCCCAGTCGCTTGAGGAGCCTGGATTTGGGATCTCCACTCGCTTGAGGAGCCTGGATTTGGGATCCCCAGTCGCTTGAGGAGCCCGGATTTGGGATCCCCAGTCGCTTGAGGAGCACAGATTTGGGATCTCCACTCGCTTGAGGAGCCCGGATTTGGGGTCCCACTCACTGGAGGGGATTTGGGGTCCCCACTCATTTGAGGAGCCTGGATTTGGGATCCCCAGTCGCTTGAGGAGCCTGGATTTGGGGTTCCCACTCACTTGAGGAGCATGGATTTGGGGTCCCACTTGCTGGAGGGGATTTGGAGTCCCCACTCACTTGAGGAGCCCAGATTTGGGGTTCCCACTCACTTGAGGAGCCTGGATTTGGTGTCCCACTCGCTGGAGGGGATTTGGGGTCCCCACTCACTTGAGGAGCCTGGATTTGGGGTCCCACTCATTGGAGGGGATTTGGGGTCCCCACTCACTTGAGGAGCCTGGATTTGGGGTCCCCACTCACTGGAGGGGATTTGAGGTCCCCTTACTTGAGGAGCCCAGATTTGGAGTCCCCCAATCACTTGAGGAGCCCGGATTTGGTGTCCCACTCACTGGAGGGGATTTGGGGTCCCACTCGCTTGAGGAGCCCGGATTTGGGATCCCCAGTCACTTGAGGAGCCCAGATTTGGGGTCCCCACTCGCTTGAGGAGCCCGGATTTAGGGTGCCCCACTTACTTGAGGACAAGGGATTTGGGGCAAACTTACTTGAGGAGCCCAGATTTGGAGTCCCCCACTCACTTGAGGAGACTGAATTTGGGGTCCCCACTCCTGGGGATTTGGGGTCCCCACTCGCTGGAGGGGATTTGGGGTCCCCACTCACTTGAGGGGATTTATGGTCTGCATTCACTTGAGGAGTGACAGGAGTCCGGATTTGGGGTCCCCACTCACTTGAGGAGCGGATTTGGGGATTTGGGCATTTGGGGCCGGCACTCACTCGAGCAGCCCAGATTTGGGGATTTGGGGTTTTGGGGATTTGGGGATTTGGGGATTCAGGGATTTGGGCATTTGGAGATTTGGGGATTTGGATTTGGGGCCAGCACTCACTTAAGCAGCCTGGATTTGGGGAATTGGGGAATTGGGGATTCGGAGATTTGGGGATTTGGGGCCGGCACTCATTTGAGCAGCCCAGATTTGGGGATTTGGGGCTTTGGATTTGGGGCCGGCACTCACTTGAGCAGCCTGGATTTGGGGATTTGGGGGCTTGGGGATTTGGGGATTTGGGGAATTGGGGCTTTGGGGATTTGGGGATTTGGGGCTTTGGGGGTTTGGAGATTTGGATATGGGGCCGGCACTCACTTGAGCAGCCCGGATTTGGGGATTCGGGGGTTTGGGGATTTGGATTTGGGGCCGGCACTCACTTGAGCAGCACCCCGTAGGGTTTGTTGCGGAAGTCGCGGTAGGCCACCCACGGGGGGACGCGGAAGCGCTCGGGCAGGGCCCCCTCGGCCTGGAAGAGCGTGGCCGCGTCCCCGGGGCTGATGATGTTCACGCTCTCGTAGACACCCAGCTTCTCCCTGGGGACACCCCAAAATCAGCACCCCGCCTGGGAATGGCTGTCCCCATGGCAGTGGCCTGACCTGTCCCATGGCAATGGCCTGTCCCCATGGCAGTGGCCTGTGACCCATGGCAATGGCCTGTGACCCATGGCAATGGCCTGTGACCCATGGCAGTGGCCTGTGACCCATGGCAATGGCCTGTCCCCATGGCAGTGGCCTGTGACCCATGGCAGTGGCCTGTGACCCATGGCAATGGCCTGTGACCCATGGCAGTGGCCTGTGACCCATGGCAATGGCCTGTCCTGTCCCATGGCAATGGCCTGTCCCCATGGCAATGGCCTGGGACCCATGGCAATGGCCTGTGACCCATGGCAATGGCCTGTGCCCATGGCAATGTCCTGTGACCCATGGCAATGGCCTGTCCCCATGGCAGTGGCCTGTGACCCATGGCAATGGCCTGTGACCCATGGCAATGGCCTGTGCCCATGGCAATGGCCTGTGACCCATGGCAATGTCCTGTCCCATGGCAATGGCCTGTGCCCATGGCAATGGCCTGTGACCCATGGCAATGGCCTGTCCCCATGGCAATGTCCTGTCCCATGGCAATGGCCTGTGACCCATGGCAATGTCCTGTGACCCATGGCAGTGGCCTGTGACCCATGGCAATGGCCTGTGACCCATGGCAATGGCCTGTGCCCATGGCAATGTCCTGTCCCATGGCAATGGCCTGTGACCCATGGCAATGGCCTGTGCCCATGGCAATGGCCTGTGACCCATGGCAGTGGCCTGTGCCCATGGCAATGGCCTGTGACCCATGGCAATGGCCTGTGACCCATGGCAGTGGCCTGTGCCCATGGCAATGGCCTGTGACCCATGGCAATGGCCTGTGACCCATGGCAATGGCCTGTGACCATGGCAATGGCCTGTCCCCATGGCAGTGGCCTGTGACCCATGGCAGTGGCCTGTGACCCATGGCAATGTCCTGTGACCCATGGCAATGGCCTGTGCCCATGGCAATGGCCTGTGACCCATGGCAATGGCCTGTGCCCATGGCAATGGCCTGTCCTGTCCCCATGGCAATGTCCTGTGCCAGGGCAATGTCCTGTCCTGTCCCCATGGCAATGTCCTGTCCCCATGACAATGTCCTGTCATGTTCCCCTGGCAATGTCCTCTCCTGTCCCCATGGCAATGTCCTGTCCTCTCCCCAGGCAATGTCCTGTCCCCTGGCAATGTCCTGTCCCCATGGCAATGTCCTGTCCCCTGGCAATGTCCTGTCTGTCCCCTGGCAATGTCCTGTCCCCATGGCAATGGCTGTCCCCATGGCAATGTCCTGTCCCCTGGCAATGTCCTGTCCCCTGGCAATGTCCTGTCCCCATGGCAATGGCTGTCCCCATGGCAATGTCCTGTCCCCTGGCAATGTCCTGTCCTGTCCCCTGGCAATGTCCTGTCCCCTGTCAATGTCCTGTCCCCTGGCAATGTCCTGTCTGTCCCCTGGCAATGTCCTGTCCCCATGGCAATGGCTGTCCCCATGGCAATGTCCTGTCCCCTGGCAATGTCCTGTCCTGTCCCCTGGCAATGTCCTGTCCCCATGGCAATGTCCTGTCCCCTGGCAATGTCCTGTCCTGTCCCGGGGGATGCTGCAGGATCGGGACACAGGCAGGCAGAGAGAGGGCACAGGGACCAAACCCCTGGGGACCCTGGGGACATCAGGGAGGGCGGGATCCTTGGCAGCCCTGTTATCCCCAAATGCCACATCCACAGGGCCCTGTCCCACAGTCCCTGTCCCCTCCCAGGGCACAGGACCTGTCCCCTCCCACCCCGCGGTCCCTGTCCCCTCCCTTCTTGCCCCTCACGGTGTCCCCAAGCCGGGCCAGGCTCCTCCAGCAGCTCAGCCCCGGACTGGGAATGTGGCTGGGCTGGGGACAGGGCAGGGGACACGGGCAGGGGACACGGGGAGGGGACACGGGGAGGGGACATGGGGAGGGGACATGGGGAGGGGACAGAGGCAGGGGACACGAGAGGGGACACGAGAGGGGCCACGGACAGAGCACCGGGCAGGGAACATGGGCAGGGGACATGGGCAGGGGACACAAGAGGGGACACGGGCAGAGCACCGGGCAGGGGACCGGGGAGGGGACACGGGAGGGGACAGGGGCAGGGGACCGAGCAGGGGACAAAGGGAGGGGACACGAGGAGAGTACACGGGCAGAGGATCGGGGAGGGGACACAGGGAGGCGACACGGGGAGGGGACACGGGGAGGCGACACGGGCAGGGGACGCGGCCACCTCACCTGTAGATGGGTCCGAAGCGGCGGAACTTGCGCGCCATGCTGAGGTGCAGCCTGCTGAGGCCGCCCTCCTGCCAGAAGCGGTACAGGTTGAGCCAGCCCGCTCGCCACTCGCCCGGCACCTGGTTAAAGGGCCGGGGAGCCGAGGGGACAGCCTCGGGGACAGCCGAGGGGACAGCGCCGGCAGCCCCGCCGAGCCGGCGACACCGCGCGGCTGCGCCTCGGGGACATCCCCGCAGGGCTCCGGGCTTGGTGACAACTTGGGCGAGCATCGGGAGGGTGGCCCGGAGGGACGGGGTGGCCTCGCTCTTATCCCGAGCTCACGGAGCCGCTCCCGCCCGCCTCCCACCGGGGACGGCCCCACCCCGCGACAACGACGCGCCGGGGGTGGCACAGCGCGGCCCCGGGGACAGGTGACACGGTGGCCTTGGGAGAAAGGCGGGACGTGCCCCAAAAACGATAACAACGCGCGGGCCGGGTCACCCCGGCCGGGGACAGCCTTGGGGGCCGCCAGCCAGGGTCACCCGGCAGGGGGTGGCCTTGGGGACTCGGTGCCACCGCTGGGGGGGCCTCACGTGCCGGGGGGCGGGCCCGGCATTGCCGAGCTCCGTCCCGAACCCAAACCCCAAACCCCGAACCCAAACCCCAAACCCCAAACACCCCCTGGGAGCTTTTGGGAACGGCCTTTGGGCTGTCCCGGGCCGGGGACAAAGCTTGTCCCTTGTCCCTTGTCCCTTGTCCCTTGTCCCCAGCAGTCAGCGATGGGGTGGGTGACAGTGGGGTTGGGGACACTGGGGTCCCCTTTTTGGGGTGTCCCCGGGACAGGGATGAGCAGCGGGGACACCGAGCGGGGCTGGCGGCGGATGCGACATCGGCGACGGGCACCGGGGGGCGCGCCGGGCCCGTCGGTGCCACCGCGCGGGGACAGCGCGGATTGTCCCCTCCCTCCCCGGAGCGTGGCGCTGTCCCCTGCCAGGCCACAAGGGCTGTCCCCTGCTGCGCCGCGGTCCCTGTCCCCTCGTCTCCCATGGTCTCTGTCCCCTCCTGTCCCCTCCCTGGCCCGGGATCTGTCCCCTGTTGCCCCTGTTGTCCCTGTCGCTCCTGTCCCTGTCCCCATTGCTGTCCCAGCCCCAAACCCCACTGGCTGCAGCCCCACACCCTGGGGACATGGTGACACAGTGCCACCCCCTCCTGTCCCCCTGCGCTGTCACTGTCCTGGGTGGCACCCGCTGCGTCCCCTCCTGCCACGGGCACGGGGGCAGGGCCCACGGGACACCGAGGGACACGGAGGGACATCAGGGGACACCAAGGGACACCGAGGGGCATGGAGGGACACTGAGGGACACCGAGGGACACTGAGGGACATGAAGGGACACCAGGGGACCCTGAGGGACACAAAGGGACACCGGGGGACACTGAGGGACACCGAGGGACACCGAGGGACACTGGGGGACACAGAGGGACACTGAGGGGCATGAAGGGACACCAAGGGACACAGAGGGACACCGGGGGACACTGAGGGACACCGAGGGACACGGAGGGACACAGATGGGCACTGGGGGACACCGAAGGACACTGAGGGACACTGAGGGACACGGAGGGACACAGAGGGACACCAAGGGACACTGAGAGACATCGGGGGACACGGAGGGACACAGAGGGATACAGAGGGACACAGATGGGCACTGGGGGACACAAAGGGACACCAGGAGACACAGAGGGACACCAGGGGACATGAAGGGACACTGAGGGACACCGAGGGACACCGAGGGACACACAGCTCTACGCTGAGCCATTGTCCCCACCCCCGACGTCACAGCCGCTGTGTCACCTCCGCACCCCCTTCCAGCCCCTTCCCGCAGTGTGGGGACATGCCAGCACCCCGTGGGTGTCCCCTGCACCACCCAGGGGTGTCACACACGCCCTCGCGGGGTCCTGCCCTTGTCCCCCCTTGTCCCCGACCCTGAGAAGTCGCCGAGCTTTCTGCCACCCGCAGGGCACGAGGGGACAGTGGTGGGGGGCTCTGACAGCAAGAGCTCGGGGGTGCCACGGGGCCCGCGGCCACACTTTGTCCCCAGGCGCGGCGACAAAAGCGCTGCCCCGGCCCCGCAGCCCGGGAGGAGCGGGACAGCTCCGCGTCACCTCCCGCGCGTGGCCTTGTCCCCAGGGCCACCCACGCCGGCCACCAGGACGGTCCCTCCGCAGCGCTTTGGTCGCGCGGGGGAGGTGACACCGCGGGGGTTTTCTGTCACCTCCGGGTGACACCAGGGCCACCCCTCCCCACGTCCGCCACCCCCGGGACCCCCCGGTGGAGCGGAGCCGCGGGGATTTGGGGCGGGAAGCGGTTTTGGGGCACAGCTCCGTCCCGGGGTGGGGCTGGAGGGGACAGTCAGGGGACATTGTCACCTCCCTGGGGTGCCCGAGTCGCCTGGGAAAGGGGCCTGGAGCTGCTGCTTCGCTTCCTGACCCTAAAACTTCACCTCCCTGCCCTACAGCAGGAACCTAGGGACCCTTCTGCCCCATAGAAAACCCTATAAAGAGCCCCACAGAAAATCCTATAGGGACCCTTCTGCCCCATAGAAAACCCTATAAAGAGCCCCACAGAAAACCCTATAGGGACCTCTCTGCCCAATAGAAAACCCTATAAAGAGCCCCACAGAAAACCCTATAGGGATCTCTCTGCCCCATAGAAAACCCTATAAAGAGCCCCACAGAAAATCCTATAGGGACCTCTCTGCCCCATAGAAAACCCTATAAAGAGCCCCACAGAAAACCCTATAGGGATCTCTCTGCCCCATAGAAAACCCTATAAAGAGCCCCACAGAAAACCCTATAGGGACCTCTCTGCCCCATAGAAAACCCTATAAAGAGCCCCACAGAAAACCCTATAGGGATCTCTCTGCCCCATAGAAAACCCTATAAAGAGCCCCACAGAAAACCCTATAGGGACCTCTCTGCCCCATAGAAAACCCTATAAAGAGCCCCACAGAAAACCCTATAGGGACCTCTCTGCCCCATAGAAAACCCTATAAAGAGCCCCACAGAAAACCCTATAGGGACCTCTCTGCCCCATAGAAAACCCTATAAAGAGCCCCACAGAAAACCCTATAGGGATCTCTCTGCCCCATAGAAAACCCTATAAAGAGCCCCACAGAAAACCCTATAGGGACCTCTCTGCCCCATAGAAAACCCTATAAAGAGCCCCACAGAAAACCCTATAGGGACCTCTCTGCCCCATAGAAAACCCTATAAAGAGCCCCACAGAAAACCCTATAGGGACCTCTCTGCCCCATAGAACCCCCTCCCCATCCTACAGGGACCCCCGTGCCACATAAATCCTACAGAGGGGCCCTGCTGCCCCACAAAGACTCCTCTGCTCTACAGGGATCCTCCTGCCCCATAGATACCTCATAGAGACCTCCAGAGGGAGCCTCCTGCCCCATAGAAAACCCTATAGGAACTTCTCTGTCCCATACACATGGTCCTTTCCCAAAGGGACTCCCCTGCCCCATAAATCCTACATAGGGGCCCTGCTGCCCCACAGAGACCCCTTTACCCTACAGGGACACTTCTGCCCCATAGAAAACCCTATAGGGACCTCTCCGCCCCACAGATATACCCCTGTCCTAAAGGGAGCCCCCTGCCCCATAAATCCTACAGAGACCCCCCTGCCCCACAGAGACCCCCCTGGCCTACAGGGACCCCCCTGCCCTACAGGGACCCCCCTGCCCTATAGGGTCCCGCTGGGGGTCCCTCCCGCTCGCTCCCCGCTGGATTTGAAGGATTTTCCCCCAGTTTCTTCTCTTCCCTGTAGGGTTTTCATGCCGGGCTCTTCCCCGCTCTCCCCACGCCTGGATCCCTTTTCCACAGACCGGGAAATCCCAGCGGGGAAATCCCGCCCAGAACCCCCCGGGACTCCGGTCGGGGCGGGGGAAACTCATTTTTGTCATCATCGTGTTGAGAACGAAAGGTTTGGGTGGCAAACGCACCCTGGAGGGCTTTCCCTGGCACGGGAGGAAGGTTCACCGTCCCCCGCAGCATCCCTCAGGGATTTGGGGAGGCTCGAGATCCACAGGGGGGATCCAGGATCGGCTCCGATGTGAGACTGGAAGAAAAAAACCGAGCGGTTTTCGTTCCCCTCCTCCGTTAAACCGAATTTCCTCTCGCCCGTTTATTGCCAGGCTTCAAAGCTGCCAGGCTTTTGGGGCTCCTGGGGGATCCCACCCGTGGGTTCTCCAGCCAGGATCGGCCCTGGGGGATCTGGGATCCACGGCGGGAAAGGGCAGAGCAGTGGGAGGAGGAGGAGGAGGAAGAGGAAGAGGAAGAGGAAGAGGAAGAGGAAGAGGAGGCCGGTGTGGAGTTTAACTTCCCCCTGTTTCTCCCGGGCCATCTCATTTCCCCTAAAGTGCCGCGTTTCCCGCTCGGGCCCCTCTCCCTGCTCCACCCAGCTCTTGTCCCCCCTGGATCCCCCTTGGATCCCCATCAGATCCCACCTGGATCCCCCTTGGATTCCCATCAGATCCCACTTAGATCCCCCTTGGATTCCCATCAGATCCCACCTAGATCCCCTTTTGGATCCCACCTGGATCCCTCTCAGATCTCACCTGGATCCCTCAAAGTCCCACCTGGATCGCCCTTGGATCCCACCTGGATCCCTCTCAGATCTCACCTGGATCCCTCACAGTCCCACCTGGGTCCCCCTTGGGTCCCACCTGGATACCCATCAGATCCCACCTGGATCCCCTTTTGGATACCACCTGGATGCCCCTTGGATCTCACCTGGATCCCCTTTTGGATCCCACCTGGATCCCCTTGGATCTCACCTGGATCCCCTTTCAGATCCCTCCTGGATCCCTCCCAGTCCCACCTGCATCCCCCTCGGGTCCCAGCTGGATCCCCATCAGATCCCACCTGGATCCCGGGAGAGCAGAGGGACGGACAGACCCCAGGTTAAACCCGGGATCCTCGGGAAAAACGGGGGGACACGGCAGCCGCCAGTCCCTAAAAACGGAGCTGCCACATCCCCGCCGGGAAAAGCGGCCGGACAGGGGGCGAGGCAGCACGGCAGGGCTTCAGGATCCCGGCTCTTGGAATCCCATAAATTCCAAGAGGGATTTTATGGGAAGGCGTGGCCGGGATGCAGCAGCGCCTCTCCATCGCTGCAATCCCGGCTCCGGTGAATCCCGGCGGATCCCGATCCCAGCGGCTCTGTACCCCCATCCCAGCGGGAAAAGATTCCCGGAGTGCTGCTCTGGGGTGTCCCAGCTTCCCGTCCATGGGGATACAGGAGGGTCCTGCATGGAAAATCCTCCTCCAAAAATGACCCTGGGGGAAAAAAACCCCAACGCTCCTGGTGACTTTTGTTTGAGGCGTGTGGAATAAGCCCCAAAAACGACTCTGGGAAAAAATTCAAACGCTCCTGGTGGCTTTTGTTCGCGCTGCTTTTCTCCGGGATTTCGGCAAAAAAGCCCCGCGGTTTGTCCTGGCTGCTCCCAGCAGCGGGGAGGTGACGGCGAGGGGACACCCCGCCTGTGTCGCTGTCACCCGGGAACTCCCGCTCGTCCCGCGGTGCTCGACCCCACGCTCTCAGCAGGATTTTTGGGCAAGGAAAAGGATTTTGGGCGGCCGAACTGGAATTCTGGCTGCCTGCGCCCGCTCCCACCCATTCCAAGGTGGGAATTCTTGTCGTGCGCTGTTCCCGAGCCTCTTCCCCGGGATTTTGGAGCTTTGGGGTGCCACCATGGGGAGCTGGGAATGGGAACAGCTCGGAGTCCGTGTGCTGAACCCAAAAATTCCCTCCGGGCTGTGGGCTCCTCTGCGTTCGCAGCCCACGGGGCTGCCAAAATTCCCGCTCCTGGCTCGGGAACCGCCCGCTCCCGGCCCCTGCCTCTCCCCTTCCCGCACGCCAACGGCGCCAGCGGGAATTCTGTGCCAAAGAGGGATGGAGGCAGGGAAAGGTTTCGCTTTCGGCTGCCAAACCTCCCCCCCGTGAGGAGCGGGGACCCTCGGGTCCCCTCAGTGCCACCCTCGTGTCCCCAGCGCCACCCGGCTGCCGTCACTGCAGTCCTGAGGTGCAGCTCATTCACCCCTCCCGAAATATTTCCCTGCAGGAAGAGGCCCGGCAGGAGCACCGGGAATAGCCGGGAATGGACCGGGACGAGCCCTGAGGAGGCTCTGCCTTTGTGCCGGGGCCGCTTTGATGGAGGCTTCCTTCGCTCCCGCCTTTGCTGGCACCTTCCAAAATCCCGAATTCCCGTTCCCCGCCTCCCTCCGGCCCCAGCCCAGCCCTTTGCCCTCACAGCACCGACCACCAGCTCGCTTTTCCCAAAAATCCGGAGCATGCCAGGCAGGAGGAGGGGAGATGGTTCCACACCAGGAACCCCGCCGCTATTCCCACCCCTCCCTTCCCAGGGCTGCTGCTCGCTCCCTCCTTTGGGATTTCCGAGGGGAATTTGCTGCTGGCCCGGAACAGGAGCAGCAAACTCGGGGCTGGAGAGAAGAGGACACGGAAAAAGGCGAGGGGAGATCCCGGCCCCCATCATTCCCAGCGACAGCCACGGCGCTCTCCTGCTTTTTCTCCACTCTTTATTCCAACCATCCGCTTTGGTTACAGGTCTGAAAGGGTTGGGGGTGGTTTTTTTGGTAGCTGTTGTGGTGGGTTTTTTAAAATTTTCCTCTCCTGTGATCCGCCCCCGCCTGCTGTAATATTATAAAATCCTACAAGACAGAAACGAGCAGTCGATATAATAAATATCTGTTAGTCCACAAAGTTAAAGTGCTTTGAGAAGGGCTGTAAGAAGCTCTGTCCTAGACTGGGGATGGGGAACATCTCGGGGATGTAGTGCACTAGGAAGCTCTGGCCTGCTGCCCGTGGCGTCTGGACGTGGCCTCTCGGCCCCTCGGGCTCTCCTGAGTGAGCAGGAGCCGGGACAGGCATTGGAAGCACGGCCAGGGTGTCCCCTGGGTGTCCCCTGGGTGTCCTCGCCCAGGGCCGGGCCGCTCCGGGCTGGGCGAGGTTGGGACAAGGAGCGGGACCCCCCCCCCCCCCACCCATTGCAGGGGGAAAATCCCGATTTTCACAGTTTAGTCTCGCTCCGAGAGCTCCGAAAGCGCGGGGGAAGCGAAGCCCGGACCTGCCCCGGGCCTGCCTCGGGGGACAGGGACAGAGCCGGGGACAGGCGCAGCCCCCCCGGTGCCCTGAGATCCGCGGCCGCTTTCCCTGAGGACGCCCGGAACACGGTGGGAGCGGGCACGGCCCCGCTGCGATGCCCCTCAGCTGCCTGCAGAGGATTTGTGCGTCTCCAGCGTCTCCCCAGCGCCTCCCGCTCCGCTCCGGGCTCTGCTCCCACCTTCCCTCCCCGTCCCCACACCCCAAATCCAGTCACCTTCCGAGGCTTTCCCATGCAAATTCCCAACGCGGCGGCGCCGATTCCCGACCTCCCTCCCACACCAAAGCCGGCTGCAAACAAAAAACAACGAACCGAGCCCCCCCTGAAGCCTCCGAGCCCCCCCGGAGCAGGAGGGGGCTCGCCGGGGGTGTCCCAGCCGCTGCCAACCCCAACATCACCCCCCCAAAACCTCGGGAGGCAGCGGCCCCCGCGGGGATCCCGCAGTCCGGAGGCCGAGGGCCGGCTCCTCCTCCTCCTCCTCATCTTCATCACATGCAAGGAGCGGGCACGCCCTGAGCGTCAGCGCATGCATGGCTGGCCAGCGGAGCCGCCACCGCCGCGGCCGCCGCGTGTCACACCCTCCTCCCGCGGCTCTTCCAGCGAGGCCGGCGGCGGGCAACACAAACGGTCCGAGCTCCGCGGAGCCGCGGAAACCACGGCAAGCAGCGGGCAGGGCCAGCGGGACGGCGTCAGTGGAAGAGCTCGGCCAGGGCCAGCACGAGCAGCAGCTGGAGCCACGAGGCCAGCGTGGCCGGAGCGCGGCCGCGCTGCGACTGGAAGCGCTGGCGGTCCAGCAGGCGCTCCTTGACCAGCGCCTGGCGGAAGCCGTCCTCCTCGGACACGCAGACGTAGTGGCCGTAGTGCTCGCGGCGGACGCTGGGGATGAAGTGGAAGCAGTCGTGCTGCGGGTGGGAGGTGTTGCAGCTCTTGATGAGCACGTCCTCGTGGTACCAGTTGTAGGTGGCGTAGTGGGACTCGATGGAGCAGTTGAGGTAGTAGCGGGAGAAGGGCATCACCGAGATGTTCCGGAAGTCGTCTGCGGGGACAGGGGGTGAGGCTGGGGTAGCTGGGAGCAGGCGGGGTTTTAGCGGGGCCGAGGAAGCCACAGAGGCTCCTTCCGGGGGAGAACTCGAAACTTCTGCTCTGCCCTGTAATTCCTATCCCCATATCTGTGCCTGAGAGCCCCTTAACTTCAAATTTATAGCAATTCCGAGGAAGGGGTTTAGATTTTCCATTTCAGGGGAGGCTCCTGCCTTTATTAGCAGACACCTGGCTTTCAAACCAAGATAGATGACCCACACAAACCCACCCAAACTCATCCAAATCCATCAAAACCAACCCAAACCCACCCAAACTCATCCAAATCCATCCAAACCCATCCAAACTCATCCAAACCCATCCAAACCCATCCAAATTCATTAAAACCAACCCAAACCCATCCAAACTCATTCAAACCCACCCAAACCCATCCAAATCCGTCAAAACCAACCCAAACCCATCCAAACACATCCAAACCCACCCAAACTCATCCACATCCATCAAAACCAACCCAAACCCATCCAAACTCATCCAAACCCACCCAAACTCATCCAAATCCATCCAAACCTACCCAAACCCGTCCAAACTCGTCCAAACCTGACCAAACTCATCCAAACTCATCCAAACCCATCCAAACACATCCAAAGCCATCCAAACCCGTCCAAACCCATCCAAACCTACCCAAACCCAACCAAACACATCCAAACCCAACCAAACCCATCCAAACCCAACCAAACTCATCCAAACCAATCCAAACCCATCCAAACTCATCCAAACCCACCCAAACCCACCCAAACCCATCCAAAGCCTGGAGAATCCAACAATTCCTTGACCAACCACAACATCTCCATGTACCTTCCTTGACGTCGCCCCTCTGGCAGCTTCCTCGCCACGAGTCCAAGTTCAGGTTCTGGAGCACGTCCCTGGGGGATGGGAATGGGGATCAGCACCAACAGAACTTCAGGGAGCAGCAGTTCAGGGATGGGAATCCCCCCTATCAGTGGGGTGAGCGGGAATCTCCCCCTCCCATCCCAATTTCGGAAGGCTGGAGATGACCAACGTGAGACCCAGCAGCAAGGAGAGGGGTTGGGTGCCCAAAACCCCAAGGGAGTGATGGATCTGCACAGAGCACCCCAAACTTTCGGGGAGAGGGGTTGGGTGCCCAAAATTCTTCAAGGAAGGGATGGATCCATGCAGAGAACCCCAGACTCTTGGGGAGAAGGGCTGGGTGCCCAAAACCCTTCAAGGGAGTGATGGATCCACACAGAGAACCCCAAAGTTTTGGGAAAAGGGGTTTGGGTGCCCAAAACCCTTCAAGGGAGGGATGGATCCACGCAGAGAACCCCAAATTTCAGGTAGTGAGGTTGGGTGCCCAAAATCCTTTAAGGGAGGGATGGTTACATGCACAGCACCTCAAACTTTCAGGGAGAAGGGTTGGGTGCCCGAAACCCTTCAAGGGAGCTATGGATCTGCGCAGAGCACCCCAAACTTTGGGAAAGAGGAGTTTGGGTGCCCAAAACCCTTCAAGGGAGGGATGGATCTGCACGGAGCACCCCAAACTTTCAGGGAGTGGGGTTGGGTGCCCAAAATCCTTTAAGGGAGTGATGGATCCACACAGAAAACCCCAAAGTTTTGGGAAAAGGGGTTTGGGTGCCCAAAACCCTTCAGGGGAGGGATG
Organism: Vidua chalybeata; assembly: GCF_026979565.1. Lineage (NCBI taxonomy): Eukaryota > Metazoa > Chordata > Aves > Passeriformes > Viduidae > Vidua > Vidua chalybeata. The sequence goes on along the minus strand of NC_071542.1, from coordinate 1,997,636 downwards.
GATCCACCCACAGCACCCCAAACCTTCGGGGACAGCGCATCCACCCCAAACCCACGCACACACTCAGCCCAGGAGGGGAATGCTGGGGGTGTGGGTGCTTGTCAGGTGGGATTGGGTGGGAATGGCCCCCACGCACCGGCTGAGGGCCAGCGAGAGGCAGGAGCCGTTGGCCCAGCCGCAGTAGGGGTCCCTGGCCAGCACGCAGCTGTGGCAGTTGTTGCGGTAGGCCCCGCACATGTCCATGGGCAGCTCCAGGACGCGGCTGCCGGAGCCCACGTAGAGCACGGCCTGCGGGAGGAGAGCACAGGAACGGTCATTCCATGTCCCAGGAAAGGTCAGGAAGGAGCTGGAGCTGCTGGAAGGAGGCCAAGGAGATGCTGGAAGGGTGGAGCCCCTCTGCAGCCAGGCTGGGAGAGCTGGGGATGAGAAGGCTCCAGGGAAAGCTCAGAGCCCCTGCCCGGGCCTGGAGGGACTCCAGGAGAGCTGGAGAGGGAATTTGGAGTGACAGGACACAGGGAGTGACTTCCCACTGGCAGAGGGCAGGGATGGATGGGATAGTGGGAAGGAATTGTTCCCTGTGAGGGTGGGGAGGGGCCGAGATGGAATTCCCAGAGCAGCTGTGGCTACCCCTGGATCCCTGGAAGTGCCCAAGGCCAGGGTGGGCACAGGGACTTGGAGCACCCTGGGACAGTGGAAGGTGTCCTCACCATAGGGTGGGGCTGGATGATCATTGAAGGCCAGAGGGCGATCATCAAAGTGATCATTAAAGGTCCCTTCCAACCCAAATAATTCCATAATTTCACTCCCAGAGCCCGGGGCAGGCACTGACCCATCCTTGCCTGACCCATTCTCCCGCCCCTGGAGCAGGGACCCACCCTGGCGTGGTCCAGGATCATGGCCTGGATGGGATCCTTGTTGGGGAACACCTGGATCTCCACGATGTTCTGCACCCCGTCTGGCAGCTCCACCACCTTGTGGATGGACCCCTTGTCTGGGGAGAGAGAGGGGACAGCCCTGGTGAGGCACCCTGAGAGGGGGTGACGGAGCCAGGAGGTGCCTGCCTGGATCTGCCAGGAGGGCAGGAGCAGCACCCCGGGGGAACGGGGCTGGGAATCCTCGTGCTTCCCCTCCCAAAGGGATCCCTCCTCCCCTCAGCCAGCGGGAGGGGAAGCCCAGCTCGTGCAGGACCCCCCAGGTGACTCCGTGTCCATCCCACGGCCCTTCCCGTTGGATCAGGCTGCCAGGGGGACCCTGCAGGGCATTGGCTGCGTTTAGAGCCAGGATTCTGGAAATTCTCCATTGCTCTGTCTCTCTCTGTTTCAACTCTATTGTTCTGTTTCTCTATTTCTCTGTTTCTCTCTAACTCTGTTTCTCTGTTCCTGTATTTCTCTGTTTCTCTCTGTTTCTCTGTTTCTGTATTTCTCTGTTTCGCTCTATTTATTGCTCAGTTTCTCGATTTCTTTCTCTGTTTCTCTCTAAATCTGTTTCTCAATCTCTCTCTAACTCTCTTGCTCTGTTTCCCTATTTCTCTCCATTTCTCTATTTCTCTCTAGCTGTAAAATCCCAAATCCATCACTCTTGGCCCCAGTCCAACCCCAGCACTTTCTCCAGCACGAAACCAGGAATTTAAATCCTGCAGGTCCCTCCACGAGATCCAGGGAACACATCCCACGGATGGGAGGGACGAGGGCAGCTCGGGAAGCACCAAAAAACGACGGAGCTGCTCCTTGGGGAAGGATTTCTGCCCCCCAGCACGAACCCCCCCTCCCCGGGGAGGGCCGTGCCCCCCTCCCCCGTGCCTGGGATGCTGCCCGGAGCGCGGCGGTGCCCACCCAGCCAACCTGGCAGCGTTCGGCTCTTCCCGAAATTTGGCAGCTCGCTGCTGCCTGACGAACATATGGCAGGCTGGGAAGGCAGCCCTGGCGGCGGGGAATGTCCCCTCGATGTGTCCCCGCACCTGTGGCCAGGTAGAGGACGTTGTAGCGCTGCCCGTCGCCCGCGGCCACCTCGTGCACGCCGATTTTCTGGTAGCGGTGCTTGTTGTGGAACAGGGGGCTCCTGGAAGGGGACAGCGGCTCCACCCGCTCCTCCACCTCGGGGTGGCTGTCGGCGATCTTGAAGGTCTCGCTCGGCGTGTGCTGCCCGGAGGGGACGCACTGCGGGCAGAGGGGACAGAAGGGGACAAAAGGCACCAGAGTCAGAGGCGGGCGGGGCGCTGAGGACAGCGGGGGAAGGGGACAGCTCTGCCCAGAGCTTATTGTCACTGTGCCCGTGCCAGGTGCCCTCTGAGATCCTGTCTCCCCGTGCTCTCCATGAAGGGATCGGACCGTTTCCAGGCTCCCTCCATTCCCCGGGCTCAGCTCGTCCCGCAGCGCCTCCCTCGCTCCGTGTTCCCTTCCCGGGGTCCCCCGGGCCTCCCGCGGGCGGCTCCTGCCCTCCCTCACCTGGCCAGGTTTGACCTCCGGGGTGGGGCCGTTGTAGCCTTTGAGCCGCGATGTCCTGAACACGTTGTCGATGTCCCCGAAGGAGTAGACACAGACGGCAGAGCTTCCCCTGAGGGGACAAGGACAGGGTCAGGGGGGACACCGGGCTGTGCCCATCGCCGTGCCTGCTCCAGCTGTTCTCCAGAGGGAAAAGAGGGGCTGGAAGGGAGGATTTGGGCCAGGGCCCCTCACCAGGTGTTGGTGAAGAGCCCGTAGACCTTGGAGCGCCGCCAGTCGCCCGCGGGGACGAAGAAGACGTCCTGCAGCCAGTTGAAGTTGCCCTTGGTGACGGGGTCCACGCAGATCAGGGTGGCCTTGAGGAACGTGGTCCACTTGGAGGCTGAGAGGGAGCTGGTTCCTCCCCTGTCCTCCTGGGGGACAGGGACAGCGGGGAGGGAGTCAGGGTTTGGGGGAGAACACCCCAAAATGCCCGTCCTGATGGGGAACAGCAGGATGCTGCCACAATCCCGCTCCTGCCCTCCCGGCGAGACGGAGCGGGGAATTCTCTCCCCTACGAGGCCGAAGGACGTGCCTGTGCCCCACTCAGAGGGGCCAAAGCAAGCCTGGGCAAGCCCAGGGGAGCTGGCACGTCCCCTGTCCCCCCCAGAGCTGCCCTGGCTGCCACCCCACCCTGTCCCCGAGGTACCTTACACAGCTGGGCCACCCGCGAGATGTTCCGGGGCGCCTCGGGGCTCTTGTCCGGGTTGTCCTCGCGGAAGAAGTAATAAATCTTGTCCTGGTGAGGCTCCTCGTGCCTCAGCGTGGTGGCCTTGACAAACTGAGGGTCTGGGGAGGGAAGGGACAGAACTTGGACCTGATTTCATCAAGGGAGCCACCGGTGGGACATGGCTGTGGCTCAGGGAAAGGACAGATCCAAGCCCAGGTTGCCCCTGCTGATCCTTGGGAAGGCTGAGCTAGAACTGAGACTAGACTGAGCTCAAGAATAAAGCAGGGATTTATTAAAAGGATTTCCTCAATGGAGCCACCTTGGGCAGCACAAGAGCCCAGCCAGGGCTGCACCCAGGTGAACCCAAATGGTCTCAAAATGGAAAACTGATCATGAGGTGTCTCACTTTTATGAGTTCTGCTCCATTTGCATATTGGAGTTAATTGTCTAATTCCAACTTTAGGTTATGAAATCCCATCCTGCTTGTTTTTCTCTCTCCAGCCCACGTTGTTTGTGCTCTTGGGGCTGAGATCTGGATCCTCTGTCCTTGGTCCCCAGCTGGAGCAGGAATTGTTTTGTCTCCCTGCTCTGTGAACAGAGCTCACCATCCCCTAACAGGAACCCCAGACCCACCCACTGAAGCAGCACAGAATGTGAGCATATAAAAGCTGAAGCTGAGGCATCAGTGCCACCTCCCCAGTGCCTCCTGCCTGACTGCACAGACTCATTCCCTGCAGGGAACGACTCCCTGGAGCCTGGGGAAGCCTTGGCAGCCACAGAAACCCAAGTCCCTCCCGGCTCTAGAAGGAAGGAAGGATCCCTCAGGAGGAGCAACCCGTGCTGTTTGTTGGGAAAACCCCATAACACCGTTCCTATTAACGCTCCCCTGCCATGATGGGCATCCCTGGGTCCCTCCGAGCATCCTGAGCTGCTGTTTCCACGGCAGGGAATCTCCAGGGATCAGAGCCCTGCTGTTCCCACGCCAGGAAATGTCCCAGGATCAGCCTCGCAGGTCTGGTTTGGTTTCCTCCTCCCTGTTTTATCATTTTAATTCCATTTTTTATCCCAATAATCCCCCATTCCCTCCCCCCCCCCCCCCCCCGGGAAGCCACCACAGCAGCCACCACAAGCCCAGGGAAGCAGAGCAGGGTCCTTTCCCCGTGTCCCCTCCCTGTCCCTGTCCCTGTCCCTGCCCCAGGTTTGACCCTGGCTGGGGTTTGCCCGCTCTGGAAGTTGCCCAACGCTGAGGGGCAGCTGCCGGGCATTTTGCACAACTCAATTTCCTTCCTCCCTCGCCAGCCTCGTTTCCCCATGCCCCGAGGACGGGGAAGTCACTTTTGTGCTGCTTTGGGACAGGGCTCAGGGGAGCAGACAGCTGGCTCCCTCCTGGCTGGCACTGAGGGCACCCGATCTGTTGGGCTAAGCTTAGGGGGCACTGGGGCACTACAGCCGCACCACAAGCTGGAGTTCCTGTACACAGGATGGTGGGGAGCAACATTTAACTGTGGAGCTCCCTCAGCACAAAATTCCATTGCCAAAGAACCGAGAATTTCCAGTTCTTGAGGTTCGGAAGGTGCTTTAAGAAGGTCAGGGGCCCAATGGCGTTAATTGGTGATGGGATTGCTCTCATTGGTGGCTTTACACCAATAATCGTCACCATTGGGTATTGGCCATTCCTTGGCTGGCACTGGCAATCCAAACAGGTCACAAAGGGTTTGTTTGGGCTCAAATTGGTGTCTGAGCCTGCTGGCTTGGCTAAAGCAACCCAAACTTTTGTTTTCGGTGGATCTGCAGGTGTATCTGCACTGCAAGAGCAAGCAAAGCAAAACTAACGAGTTTTGCTTAATCCGACACCAATCAGCCCCCACGAGAAGCTCTGGAGCTTCTCCTGCCCCCTGCCAGCTGTGGGGGGGCAGAGTCCAGCGGGCATCCCCCCCAGTGGGAATGTCCCCGCAGTGGGAATGTCCCCCACTCACTCTGCATCACGGTGTCACTGGTGTAGAGCTCTCCCCCGCCCCTCACGCGGCGGAATCGAGGGATCTTCCCGTTCTGCTGGCTCTTCTTGATGGTGGAGTAGATGTCCTGGCCTGTGGGACAGCAGGGAGCGGGGAGGGGATGAGGAGGAGTGAAAGCAGCCAGGACTTCCCGGGCATCGCAGGGATGGTGGGTACGGAGCAGGAATGCCAGTCCTGACACGCAACCCTTGAAGGGCGGCAGGGACAGGTTCTTGGAAGGATCCTCACCTGTGCCCACACCAGGCCTGGAGCAGTGGGATCACTGCAGGCCCTCCATCCAAGGTCCCTCCTGACCCAAAGCATTCCTGATTCAGATCCTTCCTTCCAAGGTCCCTCCCGACCCAAAGCATTCCTGATTCAGGTCCTTCCTTCCAAGGTCCCTCCTGACCCAAAGCATTCCTGATTTCCTGATTCAGGTCCTTCCTTCCAAGGTCTCTCCTGACCCAAAGCATTCCTGATTTCCTGATTCAGGTCCTTCTTTCCAAGGTCCCTCCTGACCCAAAGCATTCCTGATTTCCTGATTCAGGTCCTTCCTTCCAAGGTCTCTCCTGACCCAAAGCATTCCTGATTCAGATCCTTCCTTCCAAGGTCCCTCCCGACCCAAAGCATTCCTAATTTCCTGATTCAGGTCCTTCTTTCCAAGGTCCCTCCCGACCCAAATCATTCCTAATTTCCTGATTCAGATCCTTCCTTCCAAGCTCCCTCCCGACCCAAAGCATTCCTGATTCAGGTCCTTCTTTCCAAGGTCCCTCCTGACCCAAAGCATTCCTGATTTCCTGATTCAGGTCCTTCCTTCCAAGGTCTCTCCTGACCCAAAGCATTCCTGATTTCCTGATTCAGGTCCTTCCTTCCAAGGTCTCTCCTGACCCAAAGCATTCCTGATTCAGATCCTTCCTTCCAAGGTCCCTCCCGACCCAAAGCATTCCTAATTTCCTGATTCAGGTCCTTCTTTCCAAGGTCCCTCCCGACCCAAATCATTCCTAATTTCCTGATTCAGATCCTTCCTTCCAAGCTCCCTCCCGACCCAAAGCATTCCTGATTCAGGTCCTTCTTTCCAAGGTCCCTCCTGACCCAAAGCATTCCTGATTTCCTGATTCAGGTCCTTCCTTCCAAGGTCTCTCCTGACCCAAAGCATTCCTGATTCAGATCCTTCCTTCCAAGGTCCCTCCCGACCCAAAGCATTCCTGATTCAGATCCTTCCTTCCAAGGTCCCTCCCGACCCAAAGCATTCCTAATTTCCTGATTCAGATCCTTCTTTCCAAGCTCCCTCCCGACCCAAATCATTCCTAATTTCCTGATTCAGATCCTTCTTTCCAAGCTCCCTCCCGACCCAAAGCATTCCTGATTCAGGTCCTTCTTTCCAAGGTCCCTCCTGACCCAAAGCATTCCTGATTCAGGTCCTTCCTTCCAAGGTCCCTCCCGACCCAAAGCATTCCTGATTCAGGTCCTTCTTTCCAAGGTCCCTCCTGACCCAAAGCATTCCTGATTTCCTGATTCAGGTCCTTCCTTCCAAGGTCTCTCCTGACCCAAAGCATTCCTGATTCCCAACGTTCCTCCCACGCCCTGCTGGAATCTCCAACCTCTGTCCCAAAGGGATGTGCATTTCCATGGGGACAAAATGAGGAGAGCCAAGGGGACAAAGCCCTTGGAGCAGCCTCAGGGGGCTCCTGTTTGTCTCAGGGGGGTTTTGAGCACAACAAAAGCTGTGGAAAACAGGGAAATGGGAAAACAGCCCACTTACCATCGACAACGACGAGGGTGTTGGAGTCAGGGGTGAAGGGAGCGATCCCTCTCCCATCCCAGGGCGGGCTCTCCCTCCTCTGCGTCTGGGGAAGGACAGAAAGGGATCCTGAGTGGGGTCAGGCCGGGTTTTCCCCGCCCGGGATGGGGGAAGGATCCGTACCACATTCCAGCAGGTGGGAGCGCAGGCGCCGGTCCCGCACACCAAGAGCCCGTCCCCGTACTGCTCCACCAGGGTCAGGTAATTCCGGCTGTCCTCCTGCCAGGGGAAAGGAGCCTGCCAATGGCACAGAGCCCCCGGCACCACACGGATTCCCTGATCCTTCCTGGGTTTTCCCGGATCTCCTCATCCCAGGGGAGCTCACGAGGAGCACACGCAGCTCCTTCAGCCCAAATCCTCCAGCCCTGCCCATCCCGCTGTTCCCTCTTCAACCCAAATCCTCCCCATCCTTCTGTTCCCTCTTCAACCCAAATCCTCCCCATCCCGCTGTTCCCTCTTCAACCCAAATCCTCCCCATCCCGCTGTTCCCTCTTCAACCCAAATCCTCCCCATGCCGCTGTTCCCTCTTCAACCCAAATCCTCCCCATCCCGCTGTTCCCTCTTCAACTCAAATCCTCCCCATCCCATTATTCCCTCCTTCAACCCAAATCCTCCCCATCCCATTATTCCTTCAACCCAAATCTTCCCCATCCCGTTATTCCCTCCTTCAACCCAAATCCTCCCCATCCCATTATTCCTTCAACCCAAATCTTCCCCATCCCGTTATTCCCTCCTTCAACCCAAATCCTCCCTATCCCATTATTCCTGCAACCCAAATCCTCCCCATCCCGCTGTTCCCTCTTCAACCCAAATCCTCCCCATCCCGCTGTTCCCTCTTCAACCCAAATCCTCCCCATCCCATTATTCCCTCCTTCAACCCAAATCCTCCCCATCCCGTTATTCCTTCAACCCAAATCCTCCCCATCCTGTTATTCCCTTCTTCAACCCAAATCCTCCCTATCCCACTGTTCCCCCACGGGTGGGACCTACCAAGTTCCCAGAGGACACGCACTGGCCTTCATTTCTCACCGGGAACTCTTCCTAGGATAAAAGAGAGGGAAACGTTTCCATTCCTGCTCTCCCAACACCACCAGGCACGGGCTCAGCGTGCCACAAGGTCACCAAACTCCACGAGATGTCCTTGTCCCCCACCCCAGGGGACTGAAATCCCTCGGGAAGGCCGGGCTGGATGCCAGTGACGAAATCTGAGCATCGCTGCTCTCAATTCAGAAAGGATTCCTGGCTGGAAACATCCAGGAGGAATCCAGAAAGGACCCCTGGCTTTAAATATCCAGGATGGATCCAGAAAGGATCCCAGGTTGGAAGCATCCAAGATGGATCCAGAAAGGATCCCCTGGAACCATCCAGGATGCATCAAGAAAGGATCCCAGGCTGAAAATACCCAGGAGGGATCCAGAAACAATCTCCTGGAAACAGCCAGGATGGATCCAGAAAGGATCCAGGACAGGAAAAATCCTCCCCACAGGGTATCGAAGACATCAGAGGGATCCCACCTGGGGAAGAACCCCCCCATGATGAATGCAGGAGATTTAATCCTGATCCTAACCCTCACCCTATTCCCAGTCCTGAACCTAATCCAAAACATAACTTGAGTATTAAACCTAACACTAATCGCAAGCCTAAGCCTAAAACCAATCCTAGACAGAGCCCTTGCCCTAACCCAAAACATAAACTGAACCCAACCGGGAGAGATCCCACCGAGGGAAGAACCTCCCCATGGACAAGAGGGGAAATTTAAACCTAACCCAAACCCTGACCTTAACCCTAACGCTAACACTGATCCTGATCCTAACCCAAACCTTGACCCCAACCCTAACCCTAAACCTAACCCAAACCCTGACCCTAACCCTAACGCTAACCCTGATCCTAAACCAAACCTTGACCCCAACCCCAACCCCAACCCTAACCCTAACCCAAACCCCAACCCTAACCCTAACCCAAACCCTAACCCTGATCCTAACCCAAATCTTGACCCTAACCCTAAACCTAACCCATTCTTTCCCGCTGGGATTTTGCTTCCTGGCAGGATGGAGCTGGCTGGGCAGAGACCAGGCTTATCCAGGCCTGGAATGTGGGCCGGGAGATGGATCCCAGAGACTTTTTGTGGGGTTTTGATGCCGAACCCGTTAGCGGCGCCTCCTCACCGTGTAGTTCTCTCGCGTTGCAAAGTCGTAGTAGTAGAGCCTCCCCTCGCCCCCGACGTAGATGGAGGAGGTGTTTTCCTGGTGGAAGAACACCGGGAACCTCTCCCTCCGCGGGAACACATATTCCTTGGCACCTGGGAAGGGCACACATCTCAGGGAGCCGCTCTGGGGGGCACCCGCGGATCCCCTCCCTTCCCGCGCCCTTGGAGCTCCAAGGAAAACCGGGACGCAGGGCTGGGGCCCTCGGGAGGGAGGGGAAAGGGGACAGGCGGCCCTGGTTGTCCCCTGGGCCCCCGGGGATGGGAGAGCAGGGGAATTGCTGTGGGAATTGCTGCCATCCACCGCAGAGCCCTGGCTCTGAGCGCTGCTTCCCAGATTCCCAGTGCCTCCTGCATCCCGGCTGAAGGATCAGGGACCCTCTGCCACCCTGGCAACCGATCCAGGCAGTGCCAGGGAGATTCGGATCCGTCCCAGAGCCAGGAGGGGGAGACAGGGTGTGGATCCCAGGAGGATGGACAGGGTTTGGATCTCAGGAGGATGGACAGGGTGTGGATCCCAGGAGGATGGACAGGGTTTGGATCCCAGGAGGATGGACAGGGTTTGGATCTCAGGAGGGATGGACAGGGTGTGGATCTCAGGAGGGATGGACAGGGTGTGGATCTCAGGAGGGATGGACAGGGTGTGGATCCCAGGAGGATGGACAGGGTTTGGATCTCAGGAGGATGGACAGGGTGTGGATCCCAGGAGGATGGACAGGGTTTGGATCCCAGGAGGATGGACAGGGTTTGGATCTCAGGAGGGATGGACAGGGTGTGGATCCCAGGAGGGATGGACAGGGTGTGGATCCCAGGAGGATGGACAGGGTGTGGATCCCAGAAGGGACAGACAGGGTGTGGATCCCAGGAGGATGGACAGGGTGTGGATCCCAGGAGGATGGACAGGGTTTGGATCCCAGGAGGATGGACAGGGTTTGGATCCCAGAACCAGGAGGGATGGACAGGGTTTCGTTCCCAGAAGGGACAGACAGGGTGTGGATCCCAGGAGGATGGACAGGGTTCGGATCTCAGGAGGGATGGACAGGGTGTGGATCCCAGGAGGATGGAGAGGGTGTGGATCCCAGGAGGATGGACAGGGTTCGGATCTCAGGAGGGATGGACAGGGTTTGGATCCCAGGAGGATGGACAGGGTTTTGATCCCAGAACCAGGAGGGATGGACAGGGTTTCGTTCCCAGAAGGGACAGACAGGGTGTGGATCCCAGGAGGATGGACAGCATGTGGATCCCAGGAGGGATGGACAGCGTGTGGATCCCAGGGCAGAGCCCAGGTCTGCCAGCAGAAACGCTCACCCGAAACCACCACCCCCAGGCTCCGTGTCCCAGACAGGAACAAAAAGTGTCAGCCAGCCCTCAGACGTCCCAGCTGGCAGCAGACCCGCCCGTCTGCCCCTCTGCCCTTCTTCTTTCACATCCCGGCTTCTCCAGCCCCCTTCCCTACAAACGCTCTCCGTTCCGGCTGCGTGCCCAGCTGGGCCGGGCGAGGTTGGCCCCGCTCCCCCGCTGGGACCCCAAAATGCCGAGGTGTGCACGGGGATCCCTCCGGGGATCAGGGCTGCCCTCTGCCCGGCACTCCGAGCTCGCCATTCCCGCTTTTCCCTTTCCCAAAGGCCGGGAGCGCCGCTGGAGCTGGCAGCCGGCACCGCCGGGCAATTAATTAGCGGCGCGTGGCTCTTAATTGCCAGGGCTGGCACTTGGCACTGCCCAGCCCCGCGCTCCGTCTGCCCCGCCCAGCAAGAGGCACCTCGGAGGTCACCGGGGCGCTGAATTCCCGCTGGGTTTGTGGGGTTATTCCCATCCCCCGCGGGTCCCTCATCCCTTAAAACAGGCAGAGTTTTCCCAGCAGGGCTTGGGGAAGCTGCTAGAACCACCCAGGTCCGATTTGGGGACACAACGAGGGGACAGCTCCCTGTGGCCCTCCCCTGCCTGCCCCTGTGGCCTGTGCCCAAAGGCTCCGAGAAACCGCGGAGCCCGAGCTGGAGAAGCTGCCACAGGATCTTCCAGGCTGATTCTGCAGCCCAGCCTGCCCAGGAGAGGCAGAATCCCCTTCACACCCTCTCCTTCCCAAAAACCCCACTGAAAGTGCCGTGACCCCATCACCGACACGCCTCGAGCCGGCCTGCCCAGACCTCACCAAGCTTGGCTGGGTTTGGAACCCCAGCCCCTAAATCTCTGCTAACCCGGGCAAATTTCCCAAGTTGTGAGTTTGAGCTCCCAAGCTCGGCTCCTCCTCCTCTCCCACACTTCTCTCCTGCTGCCCTGGGGCTCCTTTGGGGCCTCTTCCTGAGTTCCCTGAGCCCTGCCGAGCCGCGAGCCGCAAACAAAGCAGCCCTAAACAATCATTTGGCCGGCGCCGAGGTGGTTGTTTATCCTGCAGCTCCCCGGGGACCGCCGTGAATCAGAGCCGAGAGAGGAAACAGCTCTGCCAGCCTCCAGCGAGCCCGCGCTGGGCTCGGAGCTGGCAACGGAGCCCCCGAGCGCTTCCAGGAGCGGCTGCTGGGGTCCCTGTGCCTCTTAGAGCTGCTCCTAAGCCCTGCAAAGCTGGTCCTGAGTCCTGCTCTGCCTGCAGCAGCTCGGGTTAGGGAAGGGGGTTGGATCCTGGCGGGATGGGGGAGCAGCCCTGCACCCCAAGCTGCGGGTCTGGGGTTTGAACAGCGTCAGGAGGTGAGGATGAGGAGGCAGAGGGCATCTCAGCACCATTAAATCATGGAATTGTTGGGAGTGGAAGAGACCCTAAAGCTCATCCCGTTCCACTCTGCGCCAAGGTCAAGGCCACCTTCCACTGTGCCAGGGAGCTCCAAGCCCCGTCCAGCCTGGCCTTGGACACTGCCAGGGACGGGTCCGTGTCCCATTGTGTCCCCAAAGAATGGGACATCTCTGCTGGCAAACCCAAAGCTGCTTTTGACACTGGAAATAAAGGCCCGTGCCCTTGGAAGGCTTGGCCCTGCTGTCACCCCCGCTCCCAAATCCATGCCCGGAGCTCCAGGGGACACAGGGCTCATTCCCGGAGCCTGGCTGACCCCTCCGAGCCCCTGTGCCCGGCGTTTGCCGCCAGCCCCGCGGCTGGGGCGGGATCAATGGCACCGCTGTCCCTGGAAATGTCCCCGCTCCGGGGCCCGAATGGGAGAAAGGGCGGCTTTGTGCTCGGCAGAGCTCCGCGCCAGAGGGGAGGGAGCGGGGCCATCAGATCAGGGACAGAGGCACCTCGGAAGGACGGCTGGGGGGAGGGGAGGGAGCAGGGACATCAAATCATGGACATCAAATCAGGGACAGAGGCACCCGGGGCATCCCAGAGGATGCCTGGTGGGGGAGGGAAGGGAGCAGGGACATTAGATCAGGGACAGAGGCACGCGGGACATCTGGGAAGGACGCTTGGGTGGGGGGGAAGGCAGCAGGGAGATCAGAGCAGGGACAGAAGCACCCGGGACATCCCCGAGCATCCCAGAGCATCCCCGAGCATCCCGGGACATCCCTGAGCATCCCGGAGCCGGCTGTTGCCGGAGCAGAGGGGCAGCGTGGGCTGCAGCTTCTCCCGGCAAACCCCATCTCGAGGCCCGGCTGGGGCTGAGTCAGCGCCGCCTTCCCTCTCTCCTCTCCTCCCCTGGCTCCCGCATTCCCGGCTGGCAGCGCCTCCCGCAGCCCAGACGCTCCTGAGTCACCGGCTCGCACCGCTCCCGGCTCCGGAAAAAGGGAATTTGTGGGATTAAGCCCTTTTCTGACTTCTTCCGATTGCGATTTATAACACCTGTATTGCCTCACCCTTCACATGACATTGAAAATAGAATAAAAGGTTTTAAAACGCCTCTCAGTTGCCCCATCTCTCAGTCAGGAAAGGACTTGGTCCAACAGGAATTCTGTGGGAGTGCTGTGCTGGGGCGGCGCAGGGCGGAGGGGATGGTCCCAAAGGGTTAAAATCAGGATCTGAAGTAAAGCATTTATCTGAAATATTTATCTGAAATAAATGGAAGTGGAAGTGGGATGGGGGCAGAACCTGCTGGGCTTTGGGAGCTGCGGTGGACACGAGGCAGATCCTTCATTTTCTGCCCATAAATTCCTTCAAAGTGGGAATAACCTTGGAATGGGAGGTGGGAGAGCAGGGTAGGGAGTCTGCCTGCTCCTCAAAACTGTCCTCTCCCTGGAATTCCCACTCCCAGGAACTGCCCGCCCCTGGAATTGCCTGTCCTTGGAATTCCCTGTCCCTGGAATTGCCCACCTCTGGGCTTGCCCTCTCTCGGAATTGCCCTCTCCCTAAAATTGTCCACTCCTGGAAATCCCTGTCCCTGGAATTGCCCCTTCCCTGGAATTGCCCCCTCTTGGAATTCCCTGTCCCTGGAATTGCCCCTTCCCTGGAATTTCACACTCCTGGAATTGCCCTTTCCCTGGAATCACCCACTCCTGGAACTGCCCTCCCCTGGAACTGCCCGCTCCCACGCGGCCTCTTGGCTGAGCGGTGCCACCCCGAGCTCTCCTGTCGCTGTCGCAGGACGGGGACACGCGGCCGAGCCGCCGGCACGTGGCGAGCCGGGATTGGCACGGGGAAAACCGGGATTGGCACGGGCGCGGTGCCGAGCGCTGGCAGCGCAGCGGAGCAGCCCCGGGAAGTGTCGCTGTGACGCGTGGCAGCGCTGTCACTCGCGGTGGCCCCGATGGCACTGCCACCTGCTCCGCTGCCCGCGCAGCCTCCGAACATTCCCCAGCCTGGGCTCCTTTCCCCATCGCCGTGACACATTCCCACCTCGATGACAGCGCGTCCGGCTGGGATCGGCGCTGGAGGCAGCAGGAAACGCTGACTGAAGGGCCGGGAATGTGGGAGTGTCCCCGGATGTCACCTGTGCCCTCATCCCGGCTCTGAGTCAGGGCAAGCACTCCGGGCTCTCCACATCGATCCCGCTGCTGGGATAGCAACTGAAAGCCATCTGGATGTGGTGACACCCGTCCCTGTCCCACTGCTGGTCTGGATGTGGTGACACCCATCCCTGTCCCACTGCTGGTCTGGATGTGGTGACACCAGTCCCTGTCCCACTGCTGGTCTGGATGTGGTGACACCCATCCCTGTCCCACTGCTGGTCTGGATGTGGTGACACCAGTCCCTGTCCCACTGCTGGTCTGGATGTGGTGACACCCGTCCCTGTCCCACTGCTGGTCTGGATGTGGTGACACCCGTCCCTGTCCCACTGCTGGTCTGGATGTGGTGACACCCATCCCTGTCCCACTGCTGGTCTGGATGTGGTGACACCCATCCCTGTCCCACTCCCGATGTGGTGACACCCGTCCCTGTCCCACTCCCGCTTCCCACAGGATGTGTGACGAGCAGCCCAGGTCCCCTTTTCCCGGGAATGTGATTCAGGGCCACTCCCTGAGTCACTCAGGACTCCATCCCAGCTCCGAAACTCCGCAGTGCAGCTGGAGTTTCGTCGTTCTCTCAGGCTCAGCCGGACCAAGAGGACAATCCCTGGATTTCCCACCATCTCCCAGGGGGACAGGGACACCGCATAGCACTGCCAGGGTCCCCTCTGTCCCCAGAGCAGGGCTGGATTCACCACACCGCTGCCTCCCTCCTCCCCGGGCTCCAGCAGGATGCCAGCAAGAAGCCAAGCTGCATTTTCTCTCTCTTTCCTTTTTTTTTTTTTTTTTTGAGACGATCTATAAATTCCCAAATTGAGGCATTTCAGGAAGAGGAAATATGTCTCCAAGGAGCTGCTGTGCTAAGTTTTCCTTCCAGCGTGACTTTGCTCAAAGGGAACAGAGTGACACGAGGGAACAGTGTGACACTGGGGCGGGCACAGCGGGGACAGGAGTGTCCCGTTCCCATGGGATGGACGCCTCAGGCAGCCTGGTCGGACAGAAGTGTCCCATTCCCATGGGATGGACGCCTCAGGCAGCCTGGTGGGACAGAAGTGTCCCGTTCCCATGGGATGGATGCCTCAGGCAGCCTTGGCAGGCTCCTGGGACAGAGCCTGCAGCAATGGGGTTTTTTATAGGAACAGTGTGACTGTAAATGAGGCATTTCTGGAGCAGCGTTTTGGGCAGGTTTGCTCCGACCTGCCACGGAAGAATTGAAAGGTTGTGGCTGCGAGGTCCCAGCACGCTGCCACCACCATCCCACACCTCGTGAGAAGTGACACATTTCACATTTTCTGGACGGGTTTCCGAGAAGGAGGCAAAAGGAGAAACGCCAGAGGCAAGAAACGCGTGGAGGCCACTTCCTCTCTGCTGTCCCCTCCTGTCCCCGGCCTCTGCTGGGGCTGCACCCCAGGAGCAGGGTCCTGTTCCCCCAGAGTCCCCAGGGACACCTCTCTGGAGAAGGAGAGCCTGGAAGGAAGGGCTGAGGGATCACCCCAGAGCAGCCCCGTCGTGTTTCATGTCGTCCCGTGCCCCACCCTGAGTCATTTCTCAAAGGAAGCAAAAGCAGCAGAGCAGAAGTGACAGTGACACCTCCAGGTTTCTGTCCCATCCCCCAGGAGCTTCCTCCAGGTCCAAATCCCACCCTGGCCCCATTTTCACTCCCTACACATTCCCCTCTCCTGTTCAGTTGCTCCAACTGGAGCGTGGCCACCTGGCACTGCTTTCCTGCTCTCCCCTGTCCCTGAAAGGAGCAGGGACCCCCAAAAACTCCTGGGGAAACCAGACAGAAAGCTTCTGGCCGAAGTGAGCCATTCCCTGCTTCTGGTGTCCAGGGAACCTACAGCTCCCTGCCACGGCTTTGTGTCTGTCCCACGCCGAGGCTGGAACGTGGATCAGCGAGTCCTGGTGACATTCCCAGTGTTCCAAAGCCTCTCCCGTGCCCCTGGGGCAGGGAAGGGCATGGGCCAAGTCCGCAGCGATGCCTGGGCCGGGCCTTCCCTAACGCATCACAGGAAGGAGCAGTTAAAAGGTTTTCCAAAGTGCTTTCCCATCAACCCGGGCTTGGTAAAAGCCCTGACGGGAATTTTGCCGTTCCCTCCATCCTGCAGGAAAGGCTGCGGTTCCCAAAAGCAGGGACTGGGGATGTGGGCTGCTTTCCTTCCCATTTTCCAGCTGGCACCTGAGGGAAGCTCCAGCTGCTCACTCAGAACCAGCACAGGCGGGGGGACGGGGGGAGAGGAACTAGGGGGGCATACAGCCCTAAAACCTCACGAAGGGGCCCAGGAGCTGGCGGAAAACCCCAAAAGAAGAGGTGTGAAAGCAGCCTGAGCCATCTCACACCTCTGTCTCACCCTGAGATCCCAGCAAGGCGCAGCCCCGGGGCTCATGCGGAGTTTCTCATCCCCCCTCGAGCGGCCCCGGGGCTCATTTGGAGTTTCTCATCCCCCCACCCCTCCCCGAGCCGCTTCGGAGATGAGCAGCGATTCACTGCCCGCCAACAGAGCTCCGTGTTCTCTCTTTCTCTCATCTTATCTGATCCCTGCCTCCCCAGCCCTTCCGAGCGAAGAGCACAGCCTTGTGCGACCACCAACATCCTCACCCAGCGGGGTTTTCCACCCCGAGCTGGGGATTCCTCCATCCCGCTTTTCCCCGGCTCCCTCCCCGCTGTCCCCGCGCTCCCGGGATGCCCGCCGTGCCCCGGGGAGCTCGCTGCTTTTCCCGAGCCGGGCAGACAATGGAGCCCGCATTAGCAGGGATAATCCATCCCACAAAAGCCGGCGATCCCGATGCCCGGCAGGGCCACGCTGCAGAGCACTCTCGGAGCACACAAATGCGCTTTTTCAGAGCCACGCTCCCGAAAGGAAATATCCTGGCGCGTCAACCATTCCCGAGCTATTTCTGGGAGCGCCTTGGGGGGGAAAAACCCTTTTGCTTTGGGAACTGAGCTGCCGGGCTTGGGATTTGGGATCCCAAAAGCTCTTCTGAGAGCTGTGCTGCTGATATCCCTGCTCCAAGTTGGAATTGATCCCAAACACCCACTCAGCCGGCAACAAAAGGGACCCCCAACCTGCACCCCGCGGGGAACAAGCCCCGGATTCAAAGCCGGGGCTCTGCTCGCCCCACGCTCCAGGAACGCTGGAATTCTCTTTATTAAACGTCAAATCCCTGGCTGGCGGGCTCGGCAGCAATTCCATGAATACTAACACGGCCCCACTCTCGCTCCCCCCATAATTATGCAGCACTGGAGCTGCAAGGCGAGGCCGGAGCCTTTGATTCCATGGATTTGTGCCATCCGGCAGGTCCGGCCTTCCCGGCTGCACCCCACAGCTGCTCGGATTTAAATTTAGAGCCAGGTTTTGCCACTTTCCAAAGGCTCTGTTCTGCAGTGGCTGGTCCCAGGCTGTGATGATGGAATTTTATCCAACAATGGCACAAGCACTGCTGGATGTTGTGTCAACGCAACAAAGGACGGATTCGGCGGATCTGGGGAGCCCCTCCCAACCCAGGAAAGTCAAATCCAGGCATCGATTTCCCAGGAAAGGCCTTCCAGGGGGTAAAAGCTGCTCCAGCAGCAGAACAACCCCGCTCCATCGACTTCCCTATCCCAGCTGCCTGCAGTGGGATTGGGAAGGATCACAATGGGATTAGGAATGGCCCAACCATGCCCTTCCCAGTGGGATTGGGAAGGATCCCAGTGAGATTGGGAATGGCCCTGCCATGCCCTTCCCAGTGGGATTGGGAAGGATCCCAGTGAGATCAGGAATGGCCCGCCATGCCCATCCCAGTGGGATCAGGGATGGCCCTGCCATGCCCTTCCTAGAAGCACTGGGAAGGATTCCAATGGGATTGGGAATGGCCCTGCCATGCCTTTCCCAGAGGGATTGGGAATGACCTCACCATTCCTTTCCCAGTGGGATCTGGAAGGATCCCAGTGAGATCAGGAATGGCCCTGCCATGCCCTTCCCAGAAGCACTGGGAAGGATCCCAATGGGATTGGGCATGACCCTGCCATGCCCTTCCCAAAGAGATCAGGAATGGCCCCACCGTGCCCTTGCAGCCCCCTCCTGCTGCTGGAGGTTTCCCACACCTGCCGCGAGCTCCAGGTGGGTGCCAGCCCCGGGCCATTCTGGGCACGGAGCCCTCCCCAGCACCCCCTGTGTGCCCGCTGACCCAGGATTCCCGTTCCCCTCACGTCCAGCCCTGGCTGCAGCTCCGCATTCCCCAGACTTGGGAAGCCCCGGGGGCAGGAATGTGAAACCAGACTTCCCAAAACTCCGAGATCCCAGCACAGCCGCGGCTCGAGGGCAGGTGCCTGGCTGGGACAGCCACAAATTCCTCAAGGAAACTCCCGCGGTGCCCTCTCCCTCCCACCCTCCAGATGGGAATATTTGCTCCCGGTGGATAACGAGACGTGGAATCATCGCTGCCCTAACCCAGCGAGCCAGGCCAGGGAGGGGACAGGTGACAGACACAGAGGTGGCATTAAGGGATTTATCACCCAAACCCCACACCTAAATTGCAGCTCCACATGCCGTTCCTGTGTGTGCGCCACACGGGTGAGGCTGGGGCTGGCAGGAAAAGGGTGCCCAGCAGGAGGAAGCAGCCCTATTTTTGGAGCAGCTGGGAATAGCCACGGAGGTGGCTGGAACCCATTTCTCCTCCCCGCTCACCTCCCAGCCCTTTTTCTGGATGCGAGATTTTCCCTAAAAAAGCACCTTGGACTTAGATTTATTCCGTGCTCAAGCTTAGATTTAGTTTGTACTCAAGCACTCGGATCTAAATTTAGTCTGTCCCATTTAAGGCACCGAGCCCGACTGCATCACCCACAGAACACCTTCCCGGGCCGGTTTTCAGCAGTTCTGTCCCCAGATTGGCTGGTGCAGAGCTGGGAGCTTGGTCAGGAATTGGCATCTGGATCCTTTTTCCAGCCACAACTTCCATCAGTCGTGCCCTGCCTGTTGTTTTTGTGTCGTGCTCTTGCAACAGGAGGTGCCTGTGATTCACTCCATTTGTTTGGTTTGCTTTTCTTCTTTTTCAATCTGCGCACAGCAAAACATATTTCTTTTTTCTCTTCTCTTTTTTTCTTTCCCAACCAACATTTTCAGCTCCCAGCATCCCCCAGCCCTGTGAAAAAGGAGAAAATAGCACTGCTGGGAAAGCGAGCAGCTTTCTCCTGGAAATGGTGATGCTCCGAGAGCTTGGTGGGAAAGTGTCCTACAAAGATGTTTCACACCATGGGACCACAAAAAACCCCAGAGATGCTGTCACTGAGGAGAAAAAGCTGCTGCTGGCACCAGAAATTCCTCTCTTGCCTCAACAGGAGGAGATGAAGACCTTAAGGATCATCTCATCCCATGCCCTGCCGTGGGCAGGGACACCTTCCACTCCAAGCCCCGGCGTCCAACCTGGCCTTGGGCACTGCCAGGGATCCAGGGGCAGCCACAGCTGCCCTGGGAATTCCATCCCAGCCAGGAATGCCTTCCCAATATCCCATCCATCCCTGCCTTCTGGCAGTGGCAGCCATTCCCTGTGTCCTGTCCCTGCAGCCCCGATCCCAAGCCCCTCTGCAGCTCTTTCCGGAAGGTTCCGGGGGGACCCAGCCCCGCTGCGCCAGGGCACGGAGAGCTCCCCGCCAGCCCCGCTGACACAGCTCTCCCAGGCAAGGAGGCAGCCAAGCCTAGCAAAGCCCAGGAGCTGTTCCGGGCAGCCCAGGCGGATTCCCAGAATTGCCAATCCAAGCGCCTGCTGTACCCTGGAGCTGGAGCCAGCTCACCCCGTCGGGGCAGCCAAGGGTCAAGTGTATAATCCTGCCTTCCCCCGGGGACTCCCTTATCTCTGCTCCCTGCGGCTTCCAGCTCACCTGCTAATGAGCTGGGAATAATTAAACAGCCGGAGCCCAGCCCACCCCGCGGTGGGATGAGAGTTTCCCTCGGATCTCTGTACGTGTGGCTGAGCAGGGACGAATTCCTGAGCGTGGCAGCAGCTCCAGCCCAGCCTGCGCTGCAAAGGCCGCGGGCTGCAGCAGCCCGAGCCCGCCCCAGGCTCCGTGCCACGCTCAGCGTTTTGCGATGCTCGGTGACTTTCCGGTCAGGAGACAGCCGGGCTGGCCTGTCCCCTCCGCTGTCACCCTCCCCCGGCCCTAGGACACGCGGAGAGCTCCGTGTGGGATGCGGCTGCGCCTTTCGCAAAGCACAGCCCGGCCGGGCAGGGGAAAATCCAGGGAGGCAGGGGAGGATGGGGAGGGAAGGGATGATGGGAACACTCCGCGAGCTCAGCCCGCAGGAACTCGGAGCCCTCCGCAGGACACGGGGGAGGGCAGCAGCCGGGGACACGCCCGGGACAGCCACCAAAGAGAACGGGGCAAAGGCCCTGCCAGCAAAAATGACTCGAGCAGTGATGTGGAGCTGATCTTTGCTCCGGGCTCCACGAGAGGATGGAATCCCGCAGAGCCAGGAG
This sequence comes from Vidua chalybeata, assembly GCF_026979565.1. Lineage (NCBI taxonomy): Eukaryota > Metazoa > Chordata > Aves > Passeriformes > Viduidae > Vidua > Vidua chalybeata. The sequence goes on along the minus strand of NC_071542.1, from coordinate 1,977,172 downwards.
TGGCCGGCAGTGACCACTTGCCCACGGCGACCTGGAGCTGGCCACCTGCGCGGGCTGCAGGGGCCACGGAGCTCCAAAGTGGTGGGAATTGTTAATGCAGGAGCTCCGAGCAGCAGGGCAGGCCCGCGGTGTTCCTTTGTCTGCAGGTGTGAGCTCAGGGTTGTGAGCTCGTCCTGGGTACGTTTTGTCCCAGTTCCCCCCCGTCCCCTCAGCTATTTCTTACTGGGACTGGGGGCAAAAGCAGTGGGAGCTGCAGAGAGGGCAGGGTCTGGCGGACGCAGGGAGGCTCCGGGTGTTACCAAGCCGGTGGAATTTGAGCCTTTCGGTGTCAGTCTCCCCGGGCACGGTGCTGGTGAGGGGAGCGAGGCCGAGGGATGGAAAAGCAGCTGCAGCTTTGCCCGATTTCCTGCGCTGCAGGCAGGGAGGGATGGCTCCTGCGGAGAGCCCGGCTCTGCCCAGCCCCAGCAATCCGCACCCTCGCCCTCCTCAGGGCTGGGGCACGTGGAGGTGCCTTTGCATCACCTGCTGCCTGTGCGGGGCCGTGGCGTGGAAGAAATTTAATTAGGGGAGAGCTGCCAGCTCCCGCAGAGCGCAGGGCCAGCCCTGCACCACTGCAAAGGCAGCAGCGGGCCCGGAACGCTGCTCCCCACCCCCAGGAACGGGGGGCCGAGCTGGAAAGCAGCGCTGCGAGCTGAAAAGCAGCCCTGTAAGCTGAAAATCAACGCTCCGAGCTGGAAATCAGCCCTGCGGCTCCATCCCCCCCGCACGGCTGGCGAGGGCCGGGCTGGGAGCGGGCTGCAGCTGCGGCAGCCACGTGCTGAGCCCGGAACGCTGAACATGCTGAGCTTTCGGTGGCCCGGGCCACGGGGAAGTTCAGGGGGCTCCGCGGCCACAGCAGCCCCCAGCCCGTTCCCTCACCCTCCTCCTCCTCGCTCACCCACTGCCCTACTTCGGGAGGGTAGAGGTGACACCAAGGAGATGTGAAATAGGACACGGCTCGTTCCCATCCCTCCTGATTGCAGTCCCGCTTAGCCCGGGACCATGCCAAGCTCTCCGAAATAATTACAGGCACAGACAAGTGCAGAAAGGAGCTGAGTGGGTGAATGTCCTGATTGGTTTCGGTGACAGGCGCTAGCAGCCTTCAGTGCCACCCAGACACGGGTGAGGGACGAGCGACAGCATTGTGCAGGGACACAGGCGGGGATCGGCCACTCCATCCCTCCCTGTCCCTCGATTTCCAAACGCCACTGCTGCAGGGAGCCGGGGGGACGTCCCCGGAGCAGCAGCTCCCGTCCCCTTTTCCCGCAGCCCCACCGCCGGTGACGCCATAGCGGAGCAGCCTCCCCTGCCCTGAGTGCCGGTACCTCTCCCCTTTGTGCGACAAGGTGACAGCAGAGGCCACCCCCGAGCCGCGCACACGGCCACCACCCCCCTCGCCGCTCTGCCAGCCCGGGGAAGGGCACGCAAATGCCAGCGGAGGAGAACAGATGGCACGGAACGAAGCGGGGGAAATGGGCGTTCTCGGAAGTTGCCAGGGAATGGGGAGCAACAGAGGAGCCCTTGTGCTGCAGAGCCCGCCCGGCAAAGCCAACGGGGTCTTTGTTCCAGCCAGCCTGGAGGGGATTCATCCCAAAACTCGGGATGAAACCAGCGCCGACACACCAGGCTCGGAGCCTTGAAAACATTTCTTTGTTCGGGTTCGCCCAGATCCAATCCGGTTACAAAGTCCTTACGTGCCGTTTGTAAATTTTTTCCCCGAGACCAGCGGTCCTCGGCAAATATTTACTCCCCAAACTCGTCTGCAGCGAGCAGGGCGAGTTCAAGCAGATAAATAAGTGCATTAACTACGTAAATATACACTTCTCCTTTCTGGAGAGCTGCAAGTTAGGAAATGTGTCGGAGCTTTTTGACAGCCTTTAATATACCCAGCAGATAAGGGGGGGAAAAGCGCTTTTCGACAGCCTTTAATGTCCTCAGCTCATAGGAAAATGCTTTTAAAACGTTAAAAGAAAAAAAAAAGAAAAATAAGAAAGAACGGTCTAAAAATCCAATTAAAAGCCAGCAGCCTCAGCCCAGAGGCGTTTAACGAGAGCCAAAAGCCTCCCCGAGGACACAAAAGAAATAAAAATAGCCCGAGTGCTCAAAGGACGAGCCCCAGGTAGGAAGAAGCCGGCGCGGGGAGCAGCCGCATCCCGAGGGCGCAGCCCGGCACTCACCTTGGGGAGCCGCGATGATCCTGGGGTTCACCTTGGGGCGCCCCGCTGCCCACGTGCCCAGCTGGCCGAGCCACAGGGCCACCAGGAGGGCAACAGGCGACTTCCTCCTGCCCATTCCTAGTCCGGGAGCGAGCCGGGATCGGCAGCCGGGCGGGCTGACAGCTGCATCTCCCCGCGTACAAAAGGCTGCGAGCACCGGGCCGCAGCCAATGGCGCGGGGAGGGCGGGCCCTGGAAAGATGGAGTAAAACACCCCCACGTACCTGAGCTCCGGCGCAGCTTTTTTGCCGGGGGTTTTGGAGGTCTTTTTTTGGGGGTTTTCCTCCTTCCCCTCGGTGAGGGGAAGGCGCGGAGGTCGGTGGCTTTGTCCCCCCGCGGGTGCTGGGAAAAGCCGCAGCTGGGCCGAGGTTTGCGAAGAACTTCCCGCGGGGGCTGGGGAGGGGAAATAAAGGTTGGGACGAGTGAGATGGCAACGGAAATAGGGCCGAGAATAGGGGCAGAGAGGCGGTGGTGCGACACGGGGCTGTGCCCTGAGCCAGCTGTGCGGTGGCACGAGCGGCACAGCTGGATGGGGGGCGGCACAGCTGGATCCAGGAGGAGCGGGATGCAGCAGGGAAGGGCCACTCCTAGGGACACCCAAGTGTCACCGCGGGCTCCCCGCGCTGTCACACCCCCTCTCCCGAGCACACGTGGCAGGGAACGACATCCCCGAGTGGATGTCACGCTCTGGGAGCCGGCAGGAAGGTGAGCCCTACCCGAGCATCCCGAATCTTTGTGACGCGGCTGCTCGCCCAGAGGACACCCCGCGGGTGGCACGGTCACCTTTTTGTCGCGAAGGTCCCCCCCGGGGAGGCCCAGGAGCCTTTGTGGCTCTGGTTAACGTGAGGAGCGGGGCATTCCGCGCACGGAGAGCGAGCCGGGACGTGACCGGAATGGGAGAAGCCCACCGGGAACGAGCCGCAGCTGCGATTTAAAGCGGCGATTGAAGCTCAGCCCCGGCCCCGCTCCGCTCCTGAGGGACGAGCAGGGGCAGGGCAAGCGGGGCACGCTGAAAGAAGCAAAAATAAATTAATGAGCCGGCTAATGGTGGATTTGAAGGAGCCACAGGGATTTCCCGGCGCTTCTTTGTGTGTGTGTGGGTTCATCTTTCTTTGGCCACGCAGCTGCCGGGGTAATTACGGGGCTAATTACAGGGGGAAGACGCACGCTCGCTTCTGGCCGTGGTGATTCCCAGCCCTGAAGCGCTCTGAGCTCAGCCCGAACTGCCCCGGGGGCAGCTGCAGATTTTTCTTCCCCAAAAACACCCCTGAGAAATGAGTTCTCTTCCCCAAAAAACACCCCTGAGAAATGAGTTCTCTTCCCCAAAAACACTCCTGGAAAATGAGGTTTTCTTGCCCAAAAACACTCCTGGAAAATGAGGTTTTCTTGCCCAAAAACACTCCTGAAAAAGGAGTTTTCAGGACTCAAGCTCCCTCAGGACTTTAGGAGTGTTTGTAGGATTCCAGAATGGTTTGGGATGGAAGGGACCTTGGTGCTCAACACCTCCCACTGTTCCAGGGTGCTCCAAACCCATCGTGGAGCGCTTCCAGCTGCTCTGGGCAGCCCCACAGGGAAGGGTGGCAGCAGCCAGGGGGGAGCCTGGCTCCCAGAACCGTGAGATCACTGCCTGGGAAAGCGATTCCAGGAGATGGGCAGGATGTGGAGAACACAACCCGCAGGAAAACCCAACCCTCCAGAGCAGCACAGCTCCCCAGAGCCCGTCTCCAGCCTGGCCCGGTGTGCAGGAGGTGTTGGAATGAAGAACACGCTTCCCAAAGCAGGGAAGGAGCTCCCAGATTGAGTTTGGTAGCTCAGGAGCAGGCAGCGTCAGATTCCAATCAGCAGCTCAGCCCCTTCCTGCAGAAATTTCCATCTGCTCCACTCCAGGATCAGAACTTCCCCAGCACAACTCGTGAGCAGCTTTCTCCCAGATCATGCGCCTCGCTTCCAGCACGGATCAGGAGGCAGCCTCCCCCAGGAATCTTGTCAGAAGCACAGATTTTTTCCCCAAGAGGAACAGTTTTATTCATCATGTTTGTGGCCCAGGCAACCCAGAGAGCTCGGATTGCACTTGGCACCCGAGCAGGCATGTGGTGATTTTATCCACAAAAACAGATCTGTTACCTTCCCTCGGCCAGGAATGTGACCCTTGGAAGCACCAACACGGGCAGATCTTCCAAGGAAAAAAGGAACAACAAGAGAAATCTCAGTCCTGGCTAAGCCAGGCAGGACCTTTGCTGTGCCACAAAGCAGGTGTGACACTGCCAGAGGGACCCTGCTGAGCTGGACAAAGGATGAGGATGTTCCTCATGCCCCTTTTCCATTGGGATCAGCTGGACAAAGGATGAGGATGTTCCTCATGCCCCTTTTCCACTGGGATCAGCTGGACAAAGGATGAGGATGTTCCTCATGCCCCTTTTCCATCATCCATTCCCAGACAAGAGTGGGATGAGCTGGACAAAGGATGAGGATGTTCCTCATCACCTCTTTTCCATCCCCCTTTCCATCATCCATCTCTTCCCAGAGAAGATTGGGATGAGCTGGACAGAGGATGAGGATGTTCCTCATGCCCTTTTCCACTGGGATCAGCTGGACAAAGGATGAAGATGTTCCTCATCCCCTTTTCCATCACCCTTCCCAGACAGGAGTGGGATGCTGCACCTGGAAAATCCTGTGCTAAACCTGTGGAAGGGACTGATGTCCTGGGAGGTTGGGACAGAACTTTTGGAAGATCAGAGCTCCCATTCCTCATTTTGGGAACAGGCTGCCTGAGAAGGCTGGGTTTGGAGTGGGAATCAGTGAAATCCCCCTCACAGCTTCTCATGGTGCTGACAGACCCTTCATTCCCCAGCTGACAGCGTGAGGAGGGAAGCGAGCAGAGCAGATCCTTTATCAGCTGCTGCATTTTCTGCTCTCCACACCCAAATTCTCCCTCCCAGCTCACGTTCCTGGCAGGCAGCAACCAAAAAACCCCAACCATCCCTCCCCAAGGCCACAGCCCTGCAGAGTTTGGGAACTTCCAGCTCTCCAGCTCACCTCTTCAAGCTGGATTGAGTCTGGGGGCTCTGAGCAGTTGGCACAACTTCGCCCCTGGGTTCTGCCAAACACAGCACAACACAACCAGCACCAAAGGGGCCCAAACGAGCTCAGAGCCACCCCCAGGGCTTTACAAACCACTCAGGAAAGGGGTGGAGGAGCCACGTGCCTCCAAAATGAGATCTCCCAGTAGATTTCACCCCCCAGAAAAGATTTCCCAAGAGATTTGGCCAGAAGGGAACTCGTGACCGAGCTGATTTGCACTCAGTGATTTTGAGAGCAGCACAAAACCCCAGCTGGGACTTCCCTTCTTCCTGTACCTCCAGAGGAAAGCCCAGGGGCCCTTCCAGGCCAGTGTCACAACGAGATTTACTGGTCACAGGTCCTGCCTGAGGACTGGCAGGCCAGGCCAGTGTCACAACATGATTTACTGGTCACAGGTCCTGCCTGAGGACTGGCAGGCCAGGCCAGTGTCACAACATGATTTACTGGTCACAGGTCCTGCCTGAGGACTGGCCACAGCCCACCCTTGTCACCTTGCCCCCTTGGAGCATCACCTGAAGGTGTCACATCCCCAGAGGGCGTGGGAAATGAATTTGTAGAAAATTCCCCAAGTTTGGTAGAAGTTTGGTATTTGTTTACATACAAATACTATGTAAACCTACTGTTTTTGTTTACATATTATTTAAACCTACATATCATGTAAACATACTATTTGCATGTGAACAAATCTCAAATTTCTATCAAACTTGGAGAATTTTCTACAAATTCATTTCCCACAAGAGGGATCTCACTGGTGGGGCAGGAAACGAGGCAGGGGTGCCAAAGAGGCAAAGAGTTAACAAAATCCAGTGTGGAGTCTCACCCAGTTAAACAAGGTTAGACCAACAGAAAGAACAGGAATGGGTGGCTCTGCTCACCACACTCCCACCATGAGAGCTCCATGTCAGCTCCACGTCCCTGTGAGGTTCCAGCAGGTCAGAGTGCTCTGCAGTTCCTCAGCCTTCCTTCCCTGTGTGCTGTGCTCCTCTGCACGCCAGGGCAGCACTGCAATGGGAATGGAAACGTCTCAGGCTCCCCAAAACGGGATTCCCACACCTGCCAGCAGCTCTGGAATCCCCAGGGAGGGTCCAGCACCACCATCCCCTAACCAAGATGATAACGCCCCCTTTATCAGCCCCACAAGATCCTCCTGCACACAGCTGGTTAAGGTCTGACTCCTCTGCAATCTGCCTGGAATTTCAGCCCGCATCTTTCCGCAGGGAGTCCAAACAAACTCACCTGGCTCTGGAGAAGCTGCTGGGCAAAGTGCCAGAGCCCTCTCTGGCCTCATAAAGCCAAGCTGCTCAGGAAAACCAAACTCCTTTTCGTGACCTTGGAGTGCTTCCAGCGTTATCTGTCTCGCCAGGAAGGGAGACACAGGGAAAAAGGGGGGGAAAAGGGCCCTGTCCTGCTTCTCCTCCCCAGTGTGACCCCTGAGAGCCACCCCCGAGCCTGGTGACGAGTGGGACAGTGGCTGTGGTGACAAAGGGATCAGCACACACGGGCAGGTCTCCCGTGGAGACCTCTCTTCCAGCAGGATGTCCCCAGAGATCCTTTGTTTGTTTTTTCACTGGGCTGGGCAGGGAAGAGCTTCCCTTTCTTCCTGAGTCCCATCTGCCCTTCCTCGTGCTGCCTGTCACCTGCTCTGGGGCCAGCCCGGTCCCACAGGGCCCCTTTGGGACAGGGATCAGCTCAGGGAGGAAACGGGAATGAGGAATGGGGCGGGGGAGAGAACAAAACTGATCCCTAGGCTTTAGCTTTTATATTTTCAGATTCTGTGCTGCTTCAGTGGGTGAGTCTGGGCTTCATATTAGGGGATGGTGAGCTCTGTTCACAGAGCAGGGAGACAAAACAATTCCTGCTCCAGCTGGGGACCAAGGACAGAGGATCCAGATCTCAAGAGCACAAACAACGTGGGCTGGAGAGAGAAAAACAAGCAGGATGGGATTTCATAACCTAAAGCTGTCATTGGACAATTAACTCCAATATGCAAGTGGAGCAGAACTTACCAAAGTGAGACACCTTGTGACAAGCTGTCCGTTTTGGGACCATTTGGGTTCACCTGGGTGCAGCCCTGGCTGGGCTCTGGTGCTGCCCAAGGTGGATCCATTGAGGAGATCCTTTTCATAAATCCCTGCTTTATTCTTTAGCTCTGTCCAGCCTCTGCTCTAGGTCAGCCTTCCCAAGGCATTAAAACAGCTGGGAACTCATCTGAGCAGACAGCAGCTGGCAGGAGCTGGGGTGATTAAATGATGTGTAACTGAGAATCCTCCGGGGTCAGAGTGCTTAGGGCAGCCAGAAAAACCCCACAGAGGGATCCCTCCCTGGCAACAGCACACAGGTCCTGCAGCAGGGAGGGAAACACTCAGGAACAGCACACAGGTCCTGCAGCACACAGGGAAACACTCAGGAACAGCACACAGGTCCTGCAGCACACAGGGAAACACTCAGGAACAGCACACAGGTCCTGCAGCACACAGGGAAATGTTCAGGAACAGCACACAGGTCCTGGAGCACACAGGGAAATGTTCAGGAACAGCACACAGGTCCTGCAGCACACAGGGAAATGTTCAGCAACAGCACACAGGTCCTGCAGCACACAGGGAAATGTTCAGGAATAGCACACAGGTCCTGCAGCACACAGGGAAACACTCAGGAACAGCACACAGGTCCTGCAGCACACAGGGAAATGTTCAGGAACAGCACACAGGTCCTGCAGCACACAGGGAAATGTTCAGCAACAGCACACAGGTCCTGCAGCACACAGGGAAATGTTCAGGAATAGCACACAGGTCCTGCAGCACACAGGGAAATGTTCAGGAATAGCACACAGGTCCTGCAGCACACAGGGAAATGTTCAGGAACAGCACACAGGTCCTGCAGCACACAGGGAAATGTTCAGGAATAGCACACAGGTCCTGCAGCACACAGGGAAATGTTCAGGAACAGCACACAGGTCCTGCAGCACACAGGGAAACACTCAGGAACAGCACACAGGTCCTGCAGCACACAGGGAAATGTTCAGGAACAGCACACAGGTCCTGCAGTACACAGGGAAATGTTCAGGAACAGCACACAGGTCCTGCAGCACACAGGGAAATGTTCAGGAACAGCACACAGGTCCTAGAGCACACAGGGAAACACTCAGGAACAGCACACAGGTCCTGGAGCACACAGGGAAACACTCAGGAACAGCACACAGGTCCTGCAGCACACAGGGAAATGTTCAGGAACAGCACACAGGTCCTGCAGCACACAGGGAAATGTTCAGGAACAGCACACAGGTCCTGGAGCACACAGGGAAACACTCAGGAACAGCACACAGGTCCTGCAGCACACAGGGAAATGTTCAGGAATAGCACACAGGTCCTGCAGCACACAGGGAAATGTTCAGGAATAGCACACAGGTCCTGCAGCACACAGGGAAATGTTCAGGAACAGCACACAGGTCCTGCAGCACACAGGGAAATGTTCAGGAACAGCACACAGGTCCTGCAGCACACAGGGAAATGTTCAGGAACAGCACACAGGTCCTGCAGCACACAGGGAAATGTTCAGGAATAGCACACAGGTCCTGCAGCACACAGGGAAATGTTCAGGAACAGCACACAGGTCCTGCAGCACACAGGGAAATGTTCAGGAACAGCACACAGGTCCTGCAGCACACAGGGAAATGTTCAGGAACAGCACACAGGTCCTGCAGCACACAGGGAAACACTCAGGAACAGCACACAGGTCCTGCAGCACACAGGGAAATGTTCAGGAATAGCACACAGGTCCTGCAGCACACAGGGAAATGTTCAGGAATAGCACACAGAATTCACAGAATTTCACCAAATTCACAGAATGACCAGGATGGAAGAGACCTTCAAGGTCATCGAGTCCAACCCAGCCCCAACACCCCAACTGAACCCTGGCACCCAGTGCCACATCCAGGCTTTGTTAAACACACCCAGGGATGGGGACTCCACCACCTCCATGGGCAGCCATCCCAGAACTTTCATCCAGCAGCACACAGGGAAACGCTGGGACCTGCCGGGCTGGCTCCTCCTGCCCCAGTGACATCAGGGGACAATGACCTGCCTGGCTGTCCTGTCCCTGTCACCTCCTCATGCCCCAGGGGCCACAGGCACCCCAAAAGGAACCCACTCCTCCTGCTCCAGTGACATCAGGGGACAATGACCTTGCTGGCTACCCCACTCCCTTGGGTGTCCTTGTCACCTTCTCCTGCCCCAGTGACATCAGGGAACCACATCCTTGCTGGCTGCCCTGTCCTTGTCACCTCCTCCTGCCCCAGTGCACCCCAAAAGGAACCCTGAAAGCTTTACTGGGCCCCAGGACGTGCCCCAGTCCCACAGCTCCTCCTGTCCAGCTGCTGGACAGCCTTGGCACCTGGGGCCACCCCCAGGGGTGACACAGAGGCCACAGATTGACCAGTTTAAGGAAAAACCTCGTGTGGGGTCTGTTCCCAACACCCAGCTCTGAAAGTGCCCCAACCTCTGACAGCCAGATGCTGGAAAATCTCCTAGAAATGGGTTTTTCTCTGCTCACTCTGCTCCAAAGTTTTGCTCCAGTCTCTGTTCTTGGCCCTTGCAGGAAAAAAAGGAACTCTGGATCCCCTCTGATGCTTTTATGGCTCCTGGAGTGGAACCCCACAGCTCCAACTCAACACCTGAATTAATTCACCCCTGCTGAACCAGCAGACACTGCTCTTAAATCAGCATTTATTTCAGAGCTAGAGGGGGGGGAAAAACCCTCTCAAAGGGATTTTGGGACACGTTTATGAATATTAGAACACTATAAATATAAAAGGGAACATAAGGAAATAGAAATATTCTCACAGGGTGACATTTTCAGCCCATTTCTGCTTTCACCAAATTAAAATAGTTGCCTGATTTTTATTGTGGGTCACGTGGGCCTCTCAACTTTTTAACCTTAAAAGGGAGCTTTGAGGGCTGACATCAGAGCTCCTTTTTTGTCACTGCTAACAGGAAAATGGTGATTCATGCCAGGGAAGGGAGCAAACCCCACAGGACACAGGCCACTGGGATGTGTCACCTGCCCTGTCTCTGTGCTCTCACCTCATCAGCTGTCCCAAAATCAGAACTTTCCTCCTTTCTCCAAAGTTTCCCTGAGAAAGAGCAAGACCAAAATGTCCTTATTGCCAAGGACACCTCTGTCCCCTCTTCTTTTGTCCCTCCCCTGAGATCCCTGAGCTCACTGAACCAGCAGGGAGCTGGGAAAGGAAGAAAAACTCAAATTTTTGATGTGTTTTGGCAAACACATCAAAGCTGGAAGCAGCCAGGAAACCACCGAGTCCTCTGCAAAAAAAGAAAGTTGAAGGGCAAAGGCTGTGCCAGACAAATTCCTGCTGCTGCTCCTGCTGGAGGTACCTGCCCAACAAATCCTGGAGAATCAGGGAAAGTCACCTTCACTGATTTTCTGGAATTTGTGTGCACAGGGCAAGGTGTGGAGCCCCAGGATGTGACAGACTAGGAATAGTCAGGCTGGGGGAGCAAGGAGCCAACATTATTCCACAGAAATCTGTCCAACATTGGTTGAGGCACTGCAGAAGCCACCTGGGAGATTCTGCTCTGCCTCCATTCCACCTTTTTGCTGGAAAATTAGCCAGCAGAGACAGATCAGCCCAAAATGAGAGAGACAAGGAGAAGAAGGGCTCCAGAAGAGCAGAGCACACATGGTGCAGGGCCCAGCCAAACCTCCACCCCCTCCAGGTGTCCAGCGAGGGTCAAGCAGCGGGATGAAAAACAGGATTATGGAAAACACGGGAGGAAAAGCAGCTGCTCCAGTCCATCCCTGCTGTCACAGCTTCCCCTGGCAGCCCCAGCGAGGCCAGCAGGGAACCAGACCAAGAGCAGCTCTTTGATGTCACAAACAGAAGGTCCCTGCTGACGTTGGGGATCTGTGGCCTGACCTCCTGCTCTTCCAGGGTCAAGCAACACTTACTTCCCAGTCTGCTCCCAGTAAAGCCCAGCCAGCGGTGCTGGGCTGGAGTGTGGTGGGAACAGGCACAGGGGCAGGAGAGGGATGAACTGAGAGCCAAGCAGAGCAGATCCACTCTGCTCCAAATGTAGGAGGGGGAGGTGGCAGGGCACCTCCAGGGAAGGAGCACAAGGAGCAGGCATCAGCTTGCTCTGTCTCTGCCGTGTTCAGCCACTCACAGTTAGTGACAAGGACCCTAAAGCCACCCCATTGCACCCCTGCCGTGGGCAGGGACACCTCCCACCAGGCCTGGCACACTGCCAGGGATCCAGGGGCAGCACAGCTTCACCGGGCACGCTGTGCCAGGGCCTGCCCGCCCTCACAGGGAACAATTCCTCCCTGATACCCAACCTATCCCTGTACTTTCATGCCTTTCCCTGCTATTTTACTGCTCCCTGCCCTTGCAAAGCCCCTGAGCATCCCTGCCATGTGCCAGCACCGCTTCCAAGTGAGGCTGGGAGTGGGAACGAGCAGCCCCGGGGTGGCTGCAGAACCACTCCCAGCCCCCTCCGCTGCAGGAGCTGCTGCAGGAGCTGCTGCAGCAGAGCTCCCGTCGCTGCCCAGCCGTGCAGGAAGCAGCAGAGCCTCTCCCCCTCCCCGCAGCTCCCCCGTGCTCAGGCACGGCTCTGCCGGGCGAGGGAAGCGATGTCGTGAGCGGCAGCGCTGCCAACTTCTCTGCTGCAGCCAGTGCATGTGCCTGAGCTGCTGCTCCCAGCCAAGCCCTGCCGTTTGGGAAAGGAAATCTGGGAAAAGTCACTTCCAGCCCAAAAAATCCAGGCAGCTCTCAGCTCACTGGGGGCGTTGGGAAGCAGAAATAGCAACGAAAACGGCTTCACACCAAACGCAGGTCAGGAGAGGGATCAAATATCTCAGGAGTGACACCGTTTTGGGACGGCGAGGAGCACTAAATGGAGAATTCAGCTGGTGCACGAAGGCAAACTGGACGTGCTGGTGGCCAGGAGAGCCTGCAAATGCTTCTCAGCTTTGGGCAGGAGCATCTGCGATGCGGCTAATCCGCGGTTATCCCGGAGGATTGGGGCTGCCTGCAGGGCTGTGGGGAAGGGAGGGTGCTGTGCGTGTGCTCTGTCCTGCCCCTGCAAAGGGATCCAGGGATGGGAAGGGATTAATCCGTTCTCTTACACATAAAATCCGTGTGCGTGCCGAGGGCAGGGACCCGGGAGAGTGTCAGGAAAGCCATTTATGTCCATCACATCTTATCTGCTCCAGACTGAGCACAAAACCAGCCCCTCCTTCCCTCGGGCATTAATCCTCTCGACAGGATTAAGGCCTATCAGCGCAGGGCTCCCCGCAGAGAACAATCCCGCATTGCTGGGTGACACCGAGATGGTATCGGCGAGGATCACAGAGCTCGCACAGGGATTAGAGGGCAGCACAGGAGCCTGGAGGTGAAGCAGGAGAGCGCTCTCTGCACGGAGAAAGCGCTGCCGTTTTCACGCCTCGTTAACCCCGGCGCGCAGCCGGAGCGATGCCGGGCCCAGCTCCAGGCCTGGCTTTTCGCTGCCCCCACTGATTGCAATTACAGGCAGACGCCGTTAATTGGCTTTGCAGCCGCGGCACACGGGGCTGTGTCAGGGGCATTTCTCCAGCTTGCACTCAGCCCGTGTCATTTCTTTGTCACTGTCACCTCGTGGTGGCCGTGCCCTCTGCTAAAAGCACCAGCTCCCACCGAGGCAGAGCTTTTCCTGCAGTTTCACTTGTGGGAATCCTTAAAAATCAGAGGTTTTTGGGAAAGCTGCACAAGCCTCAGAAACAGCAGAACTGCTGTTACAGCTAAGTGGTAGCCATATGATTTGTCAGCAGAAAAGTTATATGAGAAGTAGAAAGTAAGGACAAACAGAACAGTGGTCAGTGTATTAAAGCTTGCCTAGAATAACTCCCTAAGCTACAGAAAAGTAAATCTAGTGAGATATTAGGAAGTTCTAAGCTTAATAACGGGGCTCCGTGCATTGTATCTTAAGGCTCACAAGCAGGTATTGTATTGGAAATAAGCGAGCATGGTTTTAACCAAAGGTACGAGTGCTTATAGTGGTTGCATAGAACTACTGTCAATATGCTTTTGCTTTGTGTGATGGGTCAAAAAGCTTTTAAAGTGAGTTGTAACATTGAGTTCTTTGCCTGCTGCTGGGGATGTGAGCTGCTGGCATCTTCCCATTGTCACAGCCATGTAATGAGAGTGATACCGGAAAATAAACAGCTCGAGATGTGTCCTGTCCCACTGGTGATTCGTGATGTGGCCGGCAATACTTCCCCTTCCTGCCGTGCTGGGATCTGCAACACCACCCAGGACAGAGCAGGAGCCACACAGCAGGCAGGGGACTGAGCAGGGCCCGTGCTGGCATCTGCAACACCACCCAGGACGGAGCAGGAGCCACACAGCAGGCAGGGGACTGAGCAGGGCCCGTGCTGGGATCTGCAACTCCACCCAGGACGGAGCAGGAGCCACACAGCAGGCAGGGGACTGAGCAGGGCCCGTGCTGGGATCTGCAACACCACCCGGGACAGAGCAGGAGCCACACAGCAGGCAGGGGACTGAGCAGGGCCCGTTTAATCCAGGCAATGAAACAACAGGCAGAGCGTGGTGACAGATAAAACATGGCACAACTGGAGGGGCCACGTCTCAGCACCGAGCCACCTCTTCCCTTCTCCGTGCTGAGTCCTGAGGAGGTTGGAGAGAGGATTTGGAGCTGCCCTCAGTGCTCCCCACAGGAGAGCAAGGAGCATCCCCACGCACGGAGCCAGCCCAGCTGCTGCCTCAGCACAACTCACCAGTCCAGCAGAAGGTTTAGGGGGCCCCCCCAGCAAAGATGAGCTCCAGGGCAGCCTGGATGTCCCCTCCTGTGGCCTGCAGGGCCCGCAGGCTCAGCTCGTCGTCGTGGATTCCCATGTCTCGCAGCTGCTGCAGCTGGGGCTGCCACTGGCTCTGCTCACAGCAAAGAGGAGAAGTTCAGGGGGGCTGTGAGAACCCCAGCAGCTCTTCCCACTGCCCAGTGTCCCAGCTCAGCCAGCTGCTGTGCAAACAGCTCCTGAAAGCTCAGTGATGCTGCCAAGTCCCCAAAACCACCACCCCTCTCTGTCAAAAAGGTGGTTTGTTTTTCTGGTAAAATTTAAAAGTTTGATGAAGGACAATAGGAAATAAAGATAGTAAAGTAAAGATTATGGCTGGGTGCATCTTGGCACTCAGCCAAGAGCACACTTAGTTTCAGGGTTACTTCTTAAATATTTTTTCTATTACATTAGCTTGTCTATTCATAGATTCTTATGTACATTTATCTTTTTCTATAAACTTGTTTATATATTTTAGGAACTATTTTGTATGGCTCTTCTTTGGGTTTGTTTATTTAGAGTATGTGTGTTTCTTAGTTGTGGTTTTGGCTTTTTTTCTTTATTACTTTTAGTCTGGGCTTTAGTCTATACTTTCTTCAGATGGCAACTGTTGATAATATTAATTAATATTAATGTTGATTATAGTAATTAATATAAATGTCGATAATATTAATTAATATGATAGTTATTAACAGCAAGGTCTTCATTATATGCTTACTGGATGTTATCTTGATTAAACAGTTCATTTATAACTAGATTAGCTACTACTATTACTATGTCTAAGTTTTTTGTTAATAGCAGAAATAAAAATGAAGTTATTTTAACATTATACATACAGTATTTATCTTAATATTTGCAAAAAGCCAGCAATATAATATGCAATTTATAACACCTCCATCCCAGTTGCACCCAGTACTTTTGCAGTGGCTCTGATGATGCCTTAGGAGTTTAGCTTTTCTATTTTTCATACATTTGTAATCCTGCAATTCTTTGGTGTAGAACTCTGAGCTCCACACACAGTGTGAGCTGCTGCTTTCCCATTTTGGGCAGACACAACAATTCCTCTCCAGGTCTGGCAATCAAGGACACCTCATTGCCTCACGCCCCAGAAATGTAAACAGAAGTGAGTCGGAGGTGCAAACTTGAGGTAAATGACTTCATTACCTGAAGGTTTAATTAGAAGATTAACCCCCAATATGCAAATGGACCAAATTTATAGAATATGAAAACTTGTGACCATCCTGAAAAATGGACCTTGTGGTCCATTTTTGGGTGTAGCCCCTGGGGGGCTTTATCTGCCCAAAATGTACCTGAAGGCCCTTCAATAAATATAACTGCTTTTTATTCTCTTAATTTTGTCTGGCCTCTGTTTTTAGAAACTTGGGGTAAATGACTTCATTACCTGAAGGTTTAATTAGAAGATTAACCCCCGATATGCAAATGGACCAAATTCACAGAAGTCTGAAAACCCATGAGCCATTGTTCATTTTTGGGTGTAGCCCCTGGGGGAGCTTCATCTGCCCCAAACATACCTGAAGGCCCTGAAGTAAATATAACTGCTTTATATTCCCTTAATTTTGTCTGGCCTCTGTTTTTAGGTAGCCCGAAAAGGCATCAGTGATGCCCCTCCCAGGTTAAGTCCTGCCACAGGAGGCAGCTGGGAGATCCCAGGGGGATACAGGATTCCAGGGGCTGCCACTGACCTGGAGGCTGGGCTGCCCTGAGGCCTGCAGGGCGTGCTGGAGGGCCTGGCTGAACAGGTCGTTGGTGATGGGTGTCCCCGACTGGACACTGGATGACATCGGGGACGTCCCGGAGGAGTGGCCCTAGGAGGAGGTGATGGATCAGGAGCAGGCTCACAGGAACCAGCACACAGCAAACCCTCACCCTCCATCCCACAGGCAAGGCAGCTCCTCCAGGAGGGAATCAAGGTCCCCAGAGCTGACCCAGGCCGTGCTGGCTGTTCCCTGGGGGCTGGGGTCACGTGGAATAGAGGGACCACATGGATTTGCATCAGGGAATGCAGAGCCAGGTGTGCCAGGGCTGGGATCACACAGAAAACTCCTCCTTGAGGGGATGCACAGCCAGGTGTGCCAGGGCTGGGATCACACAGGGAACTCCTCCCTGAGGGGATGCACAGCCAGGTGTGCCAGGGCTGGGATCACACAGGGAACTCCTCCCTGAGGGGATGCACAGCCAGGTGTGCCAGGGCTGGGATCACACAGGGAACTCCTCCCTGAGGGGATGCACAGCCAGGTGTGCCAGGGCTGGGATCACACAGGGAACTCCTCCCTGAGGGGATGCACAGCCAGGTGTGCCAGGGCTGGGATCACACAGGGAACTCTTCCTGAGGGGATGCACAGCCAGGTGTGCCAGCCCCAAGGTGTTACCTGTGTGCCCGGGGTGGGTGTGTGGGAGCTGCTCTCGGGGGTGCTGGCCAGGGCCAGGGCCGTGGCCAGCTCGCTCTGGGTGATGGGCCGGGGCCCCGCCGCCCCCGCGTAGCCCAGCGAGGCCGGGCGCGAGCCGGACGTGCTGCTGGAAGGGGTGGACCTCGTGCTCTGCGTGGAAAGAGAGAAAAGGCCCAGCTGTGACCTCGGTGTTTGTGTCCCAGTCAAACCACAGATCCCTGTCCTACCATACCCCAAACTCCCACGGGTGGAACTTCTGAAAGACAAACACGCCAGAACGGGATGTGCTTTTTTTCCACGAAGTCAGCTGTGGAAACTGGCAGGAAATTTTTAAATCTATCATCCACCAGCCCCAAACCAGGGTGATGTCAGCTGTGGAAACTGGCAGGAAACCTTTCAATCTATCATCCACCAGCCCCAAACCAGGGCGATGTTAGCCTGGAACAAAACAATTCCCTGTTACAGGCACGTTTGGACCCAAAGATCCAGTTTTTCTTACAGAACCCTTTGTCCTGTGGAGAGGAAGACTGCAGAAGGGCAGGGATCAACATTCCCACGCTCCACTTTGGCTGTGAGGACATTTCCTCCATTCCATTTTCCTGTTGTGTGTTCAGTACTGAGGAAAACCCTCTCCTGAGCAGCCTGGAAGCAGCCAGGATCAATATGTTTGTCTCCACATCCGCCTGGAGAGCCAAGGCAGCTCGTGGTGTTCACCAGACGGGAAGGGAAGAGCTTGGGAGTCTCAGGGCTAAAAATTAAACCCAAAAAGAGGTGCTCACCCAACCTGGCTGCTTACCTGGTGGAAATCATCTTCATCATCAGAGAGCCCCTCAAAGAGAAAGCCACCTGCACCAGAAAGGGGAATAAAAGGATGTGGCAAACCAGCAGGAGCTGGGAGCAGATGAGAAGAACCCTGTGGAGTTTTTGGCTGAGCAGCCAGGACAGGCTCAGCGCCGAGTTGCCCTTCCAGGGGGACGTACCTGGCATGTCCCGGTAGGAGCCCAGGGCCATGGCCCGCGAGGACGTGTCCGGGGCTGGCAGGGGGGTGCTGCCCGCCACCGAGTGCAGCACCAGCACGATGGCGTTCACCAGGGCAGGGTGAGCGGGGATCAGCCTGGTCACAAACGGGCACAGGTCAAGGAGGGCACAGGGCAAGCCCGGAACCAGCCCTGAGGCACCCGGGGCACAGCCACGGCCACCGCTGCCTCTGCAGGCCGGCAAAAACTCCTCCAGGCAGCCAGGGATCCTTCTGGATCCACGCTGGACCTGGCCATGGATCCTACTGGATCCACGCTGGACCTGGCCTTGGACCCTTCTGGAACCCGTGCTGGACCTGGCCGTGGATCCTACTGGATCCACACTGGACCTGGCCTTGGATCCTACAGGAACCCATGCTGGACCTGGCCTTGGACCCTTCTGGAACCCATGGTGGACCTGACCTTGGACCCTTCTGGAGCCCATGGTGGACCTGGCCTTGGACCCTTCTGGAACCCATGGTGGACCTGGCCTCGATTCACCAAGGACCCTTCTAGACCCAACCTTGTTTTGCTTCACCAAGGATCCTTCTGGATTCACATGAGATCTTTCCTCAGTTCACCAAGGATCCTTCAGGACCCCATATTGGACCTGGCCTTGGATCACCAAGGATTCTTCAGGACCCATGGTGGACCCAGCCTTGGCTCCTACTGGAGCCATGTTGAACCTTGCCTTGGTTCACCAGGCATCCTTCTAGACCCACACTGGACCTGGCCTCAGTTCACCAGGCATTCTTCTGGGCCCCATGTTGGAACTGGCCTTGGATCCTTCTGGATCCATGCTGGACCTGGCCTCGGTTCTCCAAGGATCCCTCTGGACTGCTGCTGACTTTTCCATGGTTGCATGGGAGCAGCTCTCTGCTGTGAGGTCTGAACCCCGACATGGAGGTGATGATGGCCCTGCCTCCCACCAAACACCCTCTGGGTTAACCCAAGTGGTGGATCTGTGTTCCTGCTGCCGAGGGAGGAGTGTCCAGCCTGGCAGGCAGGAGCAGAGCTCTGTCCCACCCAGGTGACACACAGGGACACAAAGGCACTGTTGAGTCACTGCCACAGCTGGGGGAACTTACGTGTCCAGCATGTTGGGGTCTGCAAACACAGAAAACAGATCCTTGTCCTGCAGAACTCCTGGAAGACCAGGAAACCCAGTGAGACAGGATACAACAAAACAGGAGCCAGGCACACAAAAGCCACAGGGACAAATAAATAGGAATTGTTTTCCAGGAAGTGAGTCATGAGTAAACACCACAAATACTCTCATTGTTCCTCTGAAGCCTTTGTGTTCCTGGAGAGGCTCTTGGTCACAGCCACACACCCAAGGGATGGGCTTTTCCAGCAGATCCTGTGGGTGCTCCACCTCAAGGTCAGGATGGAAGCTGGGCCCCAGCTCCCTGCAGCCAGGCTGTGACTGCGTCCCAAATTCCACCTGCCTCGCACTGCCACCATCCCAGAACTGGCTGGATTTGGTGAACCATTCTGTAACATCCCAAATTCCACCTGCCTCGCACTGCCACCATCCCAGAACTGGCTGGATTTGGTGAACCATTCTGTAACATCCCAAATTCCACCTGCCTCGCACTGCCACCATCCCAGAACTGGCTGGATTTGGTGAACCATTCTGTAACATCCCAAATTCCACCTGCCTCGCACTGCCACCATCCCAGAACTGGCTGGATTTGGTGAACCATTCTGTAACATCCCAAATTCCACCTGCCTCGCACTGCCACCATCCTAGAACTGGCTGGATTTGGTGAACCATTCTGTAACATCCCAAATTCCACCTGCCTCGCACTGCCACCATCCCAGAACTGGCTGGATTTGGTGAACCATTCTGTAACATCCCAAATTCCACCTGCCTCGCACTGCCACCATCCCAGAACTGGCTGGATTTGGTGAACCATTCTGTAACATCCCAAATTCCACCTGCCTCGCACTGCCACCATCCCAGAACTGGCTGGATTTGGTGAACCATTCTGTAACATCCCAAATTCCACCTGCCTCGCACTGCCACCATCCCAGAACTGGCTGGATTTGGTGAACCATTCTGTAACATCCCAAATTCCACCTGCCTCGCACTGCCACCATCCTAGAACTGGCTGGATTTGGTGAACCACTTTGGAGCACTCTGCAGCAGGGAGAGAGCTCCATCTCTCCTTTCCCTGATCCTTCTGAAGCCAGGATCCATCCCTCCTTTCCCTGATCCTTCTGAAGCCAAGGAGAGAGCTCCATCCCTCCTTTCCCTGACCCTTGTGAAGCCAGGATCCATCCCCAAGGAGAGAGCTCCATCCCTCCTTTCCCTGACCCTTCTGAAGCCAAGGAGAGAGCTCCATCCCTCCTTTCCCTGATCCTTCTGAAGCCAAGGAGAGAGCTCCATCCCTCCTTTCCCTGACCCTTGTGAAGCCAGGATCCATCCCCAAGGAGAGAGCTCCATCCCTCCTTTCCCTGATCCTTCTGAAGCCAGGATCCATCCCCAAACATCACCAGTGGAGCACAAATGACACCTGAACAGTCATAGACTCACGCTCCACAAAGGGAGAAAAAATTAGGGTTTTTTTAAACTCTCTCTTCTCCCTGTCAGGAATTCAACCTAGATTTGGGTCTGGTCCCTTCCCCCATCAGGAATCAAACCTTTCCTCGGATCCTCTGGATCACAGCCAGACTCACCCAGAGCCACAGGGTCGCTGCTGAGGCCGGGAGTAGCCACAATGATCTGATCCAGGGATTCCTTGTTTCCCAGCATCTTGAAGACCTGCCAGGGAAAGCAGAGCAGGTTGGGAATGTCACCCACAGTGGGGCTGTCCCCAGAGGGAGGGGACAGCTGAATTCCCCCCGGGAGCAGAGCACTCACAGCATCTCTGTAGGCAGGGCTGCTGTGCAGGGCAGTGTGCAGGACACGGAATTCCCGGACTGCTGCCACCTTATCCACGGGCTCTGAGGGGAGAAAACACCACAACAAAACACAGCTCGGCCTCTGGCAGCCCTCAAAGCCATTCCACAGCCCACTGGGACTTCCATGCTGCAACAGGGATCCTTTAACATCCTTGGGTTGGGTGCAGTCTCTGCAGAGTAACGACTTGCTGCACTCTCAGATGGTAAAAATAGTCAGGAATATCCTCCCACACGAGCCATTACGGGAATGCCAGCTCAAACTCCTCTTTTTGTACAGTCAGGCACAGCAGGAGCA
Source organism: Vidua chalybeata (assembly GCF_026979565.1). NCBI lineage: Eukaryota > Metazoa > Chordata > Aves > Passeriformes > Viduidae > Vidua > Vidua chalybeata. The sequence goes on along the minus strand of NC_071542.1, from coordinate 1,956,367 downwards.
CACACCAGCCTGCTCATCCTTGGCAATGCCCTAAAATGGATCACGGGCAATTAAGGAAGGGATGATCCCCCTCCATGCTGCACAGCTCATTCCTTAACTCTTGTGTCAGCAGGAAAACCAACACCCAGGTGCTGCTGGGAGAGGTGAGGAGTTCCCAAACACAGGGATTCCTTCCCCTGGAAACCTCCAAAGCAGGGAATCCCAGGAGAAGCTGTTCCCCAGTCTCCAATAAAACACATCCCAAGGAGAATCCAAGGGTAATCCCCGCAGCTCCTCACCTGGTTTCTGGTCAGGCTCAGGCCAGGACTTGCGCAGGACATGGACAGTGGAGCCAGACTGGATTCCATAAAAATCCAGGGTCTGGTCATCCCTCAGCTTCCGGCCACAGTAGATCAGGTCTGGGGGGAGAAACACCTGAAGATGAACACCTGTGGTGCTCTCAGAACCGGCTGGGGGTCTCTAGGTGTGCCTTAGAGCCCCAGGGGTTATTGAGCAGCTGTAGCTGCTGCAGACGGCTAGGGAACAACACAGGGAAGTCGTGGAGCTGACAATCAGGAGGGAAATCACAGAGCTGATCTCGAGGAGATGGCAGAATCACCACCTGCGTAAGAGCTGACCTCTCTCTCAGCTCTCATGAGAGCTCTCACAAGGACACAGAGCTGGTGGAATGCCCAAATATTCCCGGACAAGGGCACAGCCACGGCTGGAGCGCCCTGATCCCAAGGAAACAGGCAACGAACACCGAGCCCTCCCAGCAGCAGCAGCAGCAGGATGTCGCGTCCCGGCCGCGGCGAGGACGGCCCGAGGGTGTCCCCAAGCGGCGGGACGGCGCCAGGCTCCGGCGGGGCACGCACCGATGAGCTCGGGGTCCGGCATGGATTCCTGCAGCTTGCCCGTGATCAGCTGCTTGAGGTGCGAGATGCTGCAGCCGCCCAGCGGGCACTCGCCCAGCTCGGTCTCCGGCAGGCGCAGGATGGATTTGGGGGCCAGCGGCTGCTCGGCCAGCTTCACGGCGATGTGCCACTCCGGCAGGGCCATGGCGCGCTGGGGGACACAGCCGAGCGACACCCCGCCTCAGAGAGCCCGCCCTCATCCACGGCTCCAGCGCCCACAGAGCGCCGGGCACAGCCCCGACCCTCGGGGGGGTCCTGGCAGTGGCTTCCCGTCCCCAGAGCCCCGATCCCTCCTGGTGCTCAGGGGGATCCTGGCTGTGCTCCCCCAGATCCTCCCCTCAGCTCACGGATCCCGGCTGTGCTCCCCCAGATCCTCCCCTCAGCTCAGGGATCCCAGCTGTGCTCCCCCAGATCCTCCCCTCAGCTCAGGGATCCCAGCTGTGCTCCCCCAGATCCTCCCCTCAGCTCACGGAT